>NC_081416.1:183764695-184016851 GCF_949786415.1 Peromyscus eremicus | reverse complement strand
TCAGTGTTTTTGATTTTAGCCATTCTAACAGGTGTAAGGTGATAACTCAGAGTCATTTTGATTTGCATTTCCCTGATGACTAAGGATGTTGAGCAATTCCTTAAATGTTTTTCAGCCATTTGAGCTTCCTCTGTTGAGAATTTTCTGTTTTTCTCTATAGCCCATTTCTTAATTGGAGTGTTTGGCATTTTGATGTGCAATTTCTTGAGTTCTTTATATATTCTGGATATCAGACCTCTGTCAGATGTGGGGTTGATGAAGATCTGTCACTTTGTCTTGTTAACTGTGTCATTTGCTCTACAAAAGCTTCTCAGTTTCAATAGGTCCCATTGATTGATTGTTTCTCTCACTGTCTGTGCTACTGGTGTTATATTTTGGAAGTGATCTCCTGTCCCAATGCGTTCAAGACTACTTCCTACTTTCTCTTCTAGCAGGTTCATAGTAACTTGATTTATGTTGAGGTCTTTGATCCACTTGGACTTCAGTTTTGTGCACGGTGACAGATATGGATCTATTTGCAGCCTTCTACATATTGACATCCAGCTATGCCAGCACATTTGTATAAGAACCTTTATTTATTCCATTGTACAGTTTTGGTTTCTTTGTCAAAAATTACATATCATAGGTGTGCAGATTAATGTCAGGGTCTGCATTTCAATTCCATTGGTCCACATGTCGGTTTTTATGCTAGTACCAAGCTGTTTTTATTACTGGAGCTCTATAGTAAAACTTGTGGTCTGGGATCATGATGCCTCCAGAGGTTGTTTTATTATACAGGATTCTTTTAGCTATCCTGGGTTTTTTTGTTTTTCCATATGAAGTTGAGTATGTTCTTTCCAGGTCTATGAAGAATTGTGTTGGTGTTTTGATGGGGATTGCATTGAATCTGTAGATTGCTTTTGGTAAGATTGCCATTTTTACTGTTAATCCTGCCTATCCTTGAGCATGGGAGAACTTTCCAATTTCTGAAATCTTCTTCAATTTCTTTTTTCAGGGACTTAAATTTCTTGTCATATAGGTTCTTCACTTGCTTAGTTAGAGTTACCCCAAGGTATTTTATATCATTTATGGTTATTGTAAAGGGTTATGTATCTCTGAATTCCTTCTCAACCTGTTTGTCAATTGTATACAGGAGGGCTACTGATTTTTTTGAGTTGATCTTGTATCCTGCTATGTTGCTAAAGGTGTTTATAAGCTGTATCAGTTCCCTGTTCAAATTTTTGGGGAAATTTGTGTACACTATCATGTCACCTGCAAATAGCAAAAGTTTTACTTCTTCTTTTCCAATTTGTATCCCCTTAATCTCCTTATGTTGTCTTATTGCTCTGGCTAGAACTTCAAGTACTATATTGAATAAGCATGGGGATAGTGGACAGCCTTGCCTTGTTCCTGATTTTAGTGGAATCACTTTGAGTTTCTCTCCATTTAATTTGATGTTGGCTGTTGGCTTGCTATAAATTGCCTTTAATATGTTTCAGTATGTTCCCTGTATGCCTGATCTCTCCAGGACCTTTTTCATGAAGGGGTGTTGGATTTTGTCAAATGCCTTTTCAGCATCTAGCAAGATGATCATGTGGTTTTTTTTCTTTGAGTTTGTTGATACGGTGTATTACATTGACAGACTTTCATATGTTGAACCATCCTTGCATCCCTGGGATGAAGCCTACTTGATCACAGTGGATAATTGTTTTGATGTGTTCTTGGAGTGTGTTTGCCAGTATTTTATTGAGTTTTTTTGCATCAATGTTCATGAGGGAGATTGGTCTGTAGTTCTCTTTCTTCGTTGCATCTTTATTTGGCTGGAGAATCAGGATAAATGTAGCCTCATAGAAGGAGTTTGGTAATGTTCCTTCTGTTTCTATTGTGTGGAACAATTTAAAGAGTATTGGTATTAACTCTTCTTTGAAGATCTGGTAGAATTGTATGCTGAAACTTTCTAGTCCTGGGCTTTTTTGGTTGGGAGATTTTACTGACTGATTCTATTTCCATGTGGTTTATTGAACTATTTAAATAGTTTATCTGATTGATTTAACTTTGGTATGTGTTACCTATCCAGAAAATTATCCATTTCTTTTATATTTTCCAATTTTTCGGAGTAGAGATTTTTGAAGTATGACCTGATGATTCTCTGGATTTCCTCAGTGTTAGTTGTTATGTCTCCTTGTTTGTTTCTGATTTTGTTAATTTGGATGCTCTCTGTCTTTTGGTTAGTTTGAATAAGGGCTTGGCTATCTTGTTGATTTTCTCAAAGAACTAACTCTTTGTTTCATTAATTCTTTGTATTGTTCTCTTTGTTTCTATTTTATTGATTGCAGCTCTCAATTTGATTATTTCCTGGCATCTATTCCTCCTGGATGACTTTGTTTCTTCTTGTTCTAGAGCTTTCAGTTGTGCTGTTAAGTCACTAGTGTGAGATTTCTCCAATTTCTTTATGTGGACATTTAGAGCTATGAATTTTCCTCTTAGCACTGCTTTCGTGATGTCCCATAAGTTTGGGTATGTGGTGTCTTCATTTTCGTTGATCTCTAGGAAGTCTTTAATTTCTTTCTTTATTTCTTCCTTAACCCATTAGTGATTTAGTTGAGCATTATTCAGTTTCTGAGAAATTGTAGAATTTCTGTAGTTTTTGTTGTTGTTGAAATCTAACTTTAAACCATGGTGGTCTGATAGAACACAGGAGGTTATTCCAATTGTTTTGTATCTGTTGAGATTTGCTTTGTGGCCAAGTATGTGGTTGATTTTAGAGAAGGTTCCATGGGGTGCTGAGAAGAAGGTATATTCTTTTTTGTTAGGATGGAATGTTCTGTAGATATCGATTAAGTCCATTTGAGTCATAACATCAATTAAGTCCTTTATTTGTCTGTTAAGTTTCAATTTGGCAGATGTGTCCAATGGTGAGAGTGGGGTGTTGAAGTCTCCCACAAATAATGTGTGGGCTTTTATATGTGATTTAAGCTTTAGTAATGTTTCTTTTACGTATGTGGGTGCCCTTGTGTTTGGGGCATAAATATTCAGAATTGAGACTTCATCTTAGTGGATCTTTCCTGTGATGAGTATGTTATGCCTTTTTTATCTCTTTTGATTGATTTTAGTTTGAAGTCTATTTTGTTGGATATTAGGATGGCTATACCTGCTTGCTTCTTAAAACTATTTGATTGGAAAGTCTTTGCCCAGCCTTTTATTCTTAGGTAGTGTCTATCTTTGAATTTGAGGTGTGTTTCTTGTATACAGCAGAATGATGGGTCCTAATTTTGTATCCATTTTGTTAGTCTGTGTCTTTATATACGTGAGTTAATGCCATTGATATTAAGGGACATTAATGATGAGCGATTATTCATTCCTGTTTTTTTTTTTTTGGTGGTCATGTGTGTGTAGTTCTCTTCTTTGGGGTTTAGTGCTGTGGTGTTATCTATTGCCTGTGTTTTCGAGGGTGTATCTGACTTCCTTAGGTTGGAATTTTCCTTCTAGTGCTTTCTGTATGGCTGTGTTTGTAGATAAGTATTGTTTAAATCTGGCTTTGTCTTGGAATGTCTTGTTCACTCTGTCTATGATGATTGAAAGTTTTTCTGAGTATATTAGTCTAGGCTGGCATCCATGCTCTCTTAGTGTCTGCATTACATCTGTCCAGGTCCTTCTGGCTTTCAAAGTCTCCATTGAGAATTTGGGAGTTATTCTAATAGGTTTGCCTTTATAAGTCACTTGGCCTTTTTCCTTTGCTGCTCTTAATATTCTTTCTTTATTCTCTATGTAAAGCTGTTTAATTATGTGGCAAGGGGACGTTTTTGGAGGCCTAGTCTGTTTGGTGTTCTAAAGGCTACTTGTATCTTCATAGGCATTTCCTTCTTTAAGTTGTGAAAGTTTTTTTTCTATGGTCTTGTTGAAAATACTTTTTGTGTCTTTTAGTTGGTATTCTTCTCCTTCATCTATCTCTATTATTCTCAGGTTTGGTCTTTTCTTGGTGTTCTAGATTTCTTGGAAATTTTGTGTTATAAATTTTTTGGCATTGGTATTTTCTTTGACTGACAAATCCATTTCCTCTACTGTATCCTCTACTCCAGAGATCCTCTCTTCCATGTCTTGTATTCTGTTGGTTATGCTTGCATCTGTGTTTCCTGTTCATTTACTCAGGTTTTCTATTTCCAGCATTCCCTCTGTTTATGTCTTCTTCATTTTTTTCTATTTCCCTTTTCAGGTCTTGGACTGTTTCCCTCATCTGTTTCATTGCTTTTTCATGATTTTCTTTCAGGGATTTATTGTTTCTTCTGCTTTATTTGTCTTTTCTTCTAATTTTTATAGTGTTCTTCCTATTTTTTATTTGACTTTTCATGTTCTTTATTTATTTACTCCACTTTTTTGTTTGTATTTTTCTCCATTTCATTTTTGATTTCTTCTTTAAAAGCCTCTAGCATCTTCATGATGTTGTTCTTGAGGTTGCTTTCTTCTGCTTCTTCCATTTTGTGATGTTCAGGTCTTGCTGTTGAAAGAGAGCTAGGTTCTGGTGATGCTGTATTGCTCTTTATTTTGTTGTATGTACTTCTGCCTTGATGTCTGCCCATCTCCTATGAATTCATTCTTTGTCTTATCAGTACTCTTGGTCCAGACTGAGCTGACAGATTCCGCATTTCAGAAAGCCTCTATTGGTCCAATGAGAGGTGATGGATTCTGCTTCTCAGAAAGCTCCTCTTGGTCTAATTAGGGCTGGCAGATTCCCTGTCTCCGGAGTTTATTCTTCGTCTAATGACAGCTCTTTGTCCAATGAGAGCTCTCTCTTTTTCTGGCCTGGGAAGGAGCTCTCTGGGCTAGATAGGAGCTTTCTGGACCTGATGAGAGCTATCTGGGCCAAAGGGACCTCTCTGGGTCAGATGGGAGCTCTCTGGGCTAGATGGGAGTCCTCTGGGCTAGATGGGAGCTCTGGGCCAGATGGGAACTGGGGGCTGGTCACCAAGTCTCAGGAAGTGATAGGGTTCTCAGGTGGATGGGTGTGGGGCCAGGGCATGTAGATTGCAGGGTCTGCCGGAGGGAGGGAGGTCTTGGAGAAGGGAAACCTTCCCGCAGGGGACATGCCTGATGGCCAGAAACTGAGGCCATGTTGGGCAGGTCTTCCAAGAGAACGGCTAATGCCCAGGGATGGGACCTAGGGGCAGGCCTCCAATTTGTCCAGACACTCACCTCTGTTCTGGATGGGAGCTGGGGCCTGGTCTCCAATTCAGGAAGTTGCCAGGGGTCTCAGGTGGATGGGTGTGGGGGCAGAGCATGTAGATTGTCAGGTCAGCAGGGGGGTCTCTGGTCCTGATGGGAGCTCCAGATTTACTGATTTTCATATGTTGAAACATCCCTAAATCACTGGGATGAAGCCTACTTGATCATGATGGATGATCATTTTGATATGTTCTTGGATTCTATTTGCAAAAATTTTATTTTATTTGCATCTATATTGAAAAGGGAAATTGGTCTGTTATTCTCTTTCTTTGTTGACTCTTTTTGTGATTTGGATATCAAGGTGACCATGACCTCAAAATGAATTTAGCAATGTTCTTTCTGTTTCTACTTTGTGCAATAATTTGAAATGTGTTGGTATTAACACTTCTTCAAAGGTCTGGGCGATTTCTGTGCTAAAACCACCTGGCACTGGGCTTTTTTTTCTTGGGAGACTTTTAATGATTGCTTCTATTTCCTTAGGGGTTATAGATCTATTTAAATTGTTTATCTGATCTTGATTTAATTTTGATAAGTTGTATCTGTCAAAAAATATCCATTTCTCTTAGATTTTCCAATTTTGTGGAGTACTGGTTGTTAAAGTATGACCTAATGATTCTTTGAATTTCCTTGGTGTCTGTTGTTATGACCTCCCCTTGTCATTTCTGATTTTGTTAATTTGGATATTCTTTCTCTGCCTTTTAATTGGTTTGGATAGTGATTTGTCTATCTTGTTGATTTTCTCAAAAACCAGCTCTGTGTTTCACTGATTCTGTGTATTCTTCGCTTTGTTTCTATTTTATTGATTTCAGTCTGCAGTTTGATTATTTTTGCCATCTACTCTCCTTGGGTGTTCCTGCTTCTTTTTGTTCTAAAGCTTTCAGATGTGCTTTTAAGTTGCTGGTATGAGATCTCTCCACTTTTTATGTAGGCACCTTTTTCCAACCCTTTACTCAGAGCTAATGTTTAAATTTGATGTAGAGGTGTGTATCTTGTATGCAGCAAAAGGATGGATCCAGTATTCATGTCCATTCTCTCACCTATGTCTTTTTTATTGGGGAATTGAGTCCATTAATATTAAAAAAATGTGAGCGATCAATGATTGTTAATTCCTGTTATGTAGGTGGTGGTGGTGGTGGTGGTGGTGGTGGTGGTGGTGGTGGTGTGTTTCCATTTTTGTTTTTTGTTGGTATGAGATTATCTATTGACATAATTTAGTGACTGTAGTTAACCTCCTTGGAGTTTTGGTTGGAATTTTGCTTCCCATACCTTCTCTAGACCAGGGTTTGTGGGTAGATATGATTTAAATTTGACTTTGTCATGAAATATCTGGTTTTCTCTGTCAATGGTGATTGGGTATTTTGCTGGATATAGTAGTCTGGGCTGGCATCATTGTTCTCTTAGAGTCTGTATAACATCTCTCCTGATTCTTCTGGCATTTATAGTCTCCATTAAGAAGTTTGGTGTATTATTTTATTTTATTATTAAGAGATTTTCTATTCATTTTACATATCAACCATGGATTACCCTGTCCTTCCTCCTCCCAACCCCAGCCTTCCCCCTGAAGCCACCCCCCATTCCCACCTCCTCCAAGCCAAGGTCTCTCCTGGGGAGTCAGCAGAGCCTGGTTCATTCAGTTAATGCAGGTCCAAGTCCCTCCTCCCTTCACCAACGCTGAGCAAAATGTCTCAGTATAGGCACTAGGGTCCAAAAAGCCACCTCATGCACTAAGGACAGGTCCTGGTCTCACTGCCTGGGGGCCCCCTAAACAGTTCAAGCTAAACAACTGTCTCACTTATTCATAGGGCCTAGTCCAGTACCATGGGGGCTCTTCAGCTATTGGTTCACAGTTCCTGTGTTTCCACTAGTTTGGCTAGTTGTCTCTATACATTTTCCAGTCATGATCTCAATATCTCTTGCTCATATAATCTCTTCTCTCTCTCAGCAGTTACCCTTCTAGAACTCCACCTGGGATTTGGCCATGGATCTCTGAATCTACTTCTATCAGTCACTGGATGAAGGTTCTATCATGACAGTTAGGGTGTTTGGCCATCTGTTCAAAAGAGTAAGTCAGCTCAAGCACCCTGTCAACTATTGTCATTGGAGTCATCTTTGTGGATTGCTGGGGACTGCTCTATTACTCTGCTTCTTCCTATTCCCATGGTGTCTTCATTTATCATGGTTTCTTTTTCCTTGTTCTACCACTCTGTTCCTGTTCTAGCTAGGACCTTCCACTCGACTAAATTCTCTATCCCCCGACACCTGACCTCCATTACCCCCCTGACCAGCAGTTTGTTCATGTAGATCTCATCCATTTCTCCATCGCTGGGAGACCCCTGTGTCTTTCCTAGGGTCCTCTTTATTAGCTAGCTTCTGTGTAGCTGTGAATTGTAGTCTGGTTATCCTGTGCTTTACATCTAGTATCCACTTATGAGTGAATACATACCATGTTTGTCTTTCTGAGTCTGAGTTACCTCACTCTGGGTTTTTTTTTTCTGATTATATCCATTTACCACCCAAACCTCATGATGTCATTGTTTTTCTCTGCTGAGTAGTATTCCATTGTGTATATGTAAAATTTCTTTATCCATTCTTCAGTTGAAAGGCATCTAGGTTGTTTCCAGGTTCTTGCTATTGCAAATAATGCTGCTATGAACATAGTTGAGCATGTGTCCTTGTGGTATGATTGAGCATTCCTTAGGTATATGCCCAAGAGTGGTATAGCTGGGTCTTGGGGGAAATTGATTCCCAATTTTTTAAGAAAGCACCATATTGATTTCCAGAGTGACTGTACAAGTTTGAACTCCCACCAACAGTGGTGGAATGTACCCCTTGCTCCACATCCACTCCAACATAAGCTGTCTTCAGTGGTTTTGATTTTAGAAATTCTGATGGGTGTAAGATGGTATCTCAGAGTTGTTTTGATTTGCATTTCCCTGATGACTAAGGATGTCAAGCAATTCCTTGAATGTCTACCAGCCATCGGAGCCTCTTTTGTTGAGAATTCTGTTTAGCTCTATAGCCCATTTTTTAATTGGACAGATAGGTGTTTTGATGTCTAGTTTCTTGAATTCTTTATATATTCAGGAGATCAGCCCTCTCACAGATGTGTGGATGGTGAAGTTTTTTCCATTCTGTAGGCTGTCATTTTGGTCTTATTGACTGTATCCTTTGCCCTACAAAAGCTTCTCAGTTTCAAGAGATCCCATTGATTGATTGTTTCTCTCACTGTCTGTGCTACTGGTGTTATATTTAGGAAATGACCTCTGGCACTAATGCATTCAAGACTACTTCCTACTTTATCTTCTATCAGGTTCAGAGTAACTGGATTTATGTTGAGGTCTTTGATCCACTTGGTCTTCAGTTTTGTGCACGGTGACAGATATGGATCTATTTGCAATCTTCTGCATGTTGACATCCAGTAGTGCCAGCACCATTTGTTGAAGAACCTTTCTTTTTTCCAATGTACAGTTTTGACTTCTTTGTCGAAAATCATATGTTCATAGGTATGAAGATTAATGTCAGGGTCTTCAATTTGATTCCATTGGTCCACATGTCACTTTTTATGCGGTACTAAGCTGTTTTTATTACTGTAGCTCTAGTACAGCTTGAAGTCAGGGATTGTGATGCCTCCAGAACTTGTTTTATTGTACAGGGTTCTTTTGGCTATCCTGGATTTTTTGTTTTTCCATATGAAGTTGAGTATTGTTCTTTCAACTCTATGAAGAATTGTGCTGGGATTTTAATGGGGATTGCATTGAATATGTAGTTTACTTTGGTAAGACTGATATTTTTACTATGTTATTTCTACCTATCATTGAGCATGGGAGATCTTTCCATTTTCTGATATCTCCTTGAATTTCTTTTTTCAGGGACTTTCCTTGGCTCTCTAGAACCAGCCTGGCCTGATGTAAAACAGAAGTCTTCTGCCTAAAGTGTGAGATGGACTATGGAGGCCAAGGGAGGGAGTACAGTCTGGACCTGTAAAAAAGGCTTTAAGGAGTGTTACCAGGTGATATGGTATCCTACCTGGGGTCCCTAGGATGAACCTGGCATCCAGTAAAGTTGCCAGAGTTGTGAGCTGGAATATGGAGCGCAAGAGAGGTCGTGCTGCTGGGCTATGCTGGGCATGCTTTAAGGAGTGTTAGCCAGCAGTAAGCAGAGACTTACCTGGTGTTCCTAGGACCTTCCAGAGCTGTTTGCTGGTCCATGTATCTGAGTGAAGGGGACGCTAGGGTCCCTAGAACCACCCTGGCCTTTGGTAAAGTATAAGTCTTCTGATGAAGTTGTGTGCTGGAATATGGAGCCCTGGGGCAACAGTGTAGCCTGGAACTGTTGGGAAGACTTGGTCCCTAGGACAGGTCTGGACTCCATTAAAGTGCCAGAGTTTTGGGCCATAATATGTTGATGAGCAGAGATGGTAATATTCTGAGTTGTTACTTTTCTTTATTTATTTTCTTCTGGTCTTGTTGGACTTTTCCTTTATACTTTGATTCACAACTTTGTGTTTTGTGCTTTTGTGGTTTGTATGTGCCTATGTGAGAGAGTGAGTTTATTTAATTGTTGTTTTGTTTGGTTTGTTGTGATTTTGTTTGTTTGTTTTCATTTTTTAAAGAAAGAAAGACAGCGTGTGGAATTGAGTGGGCATGGAGATGGGGGAGAATCCGAGAGGAGTTGGGGAAGTACAAAATCATGATCAGAATGTATTATATAGGGAGTGTGAGTGGTAATGTGATGATATAAAGAGAATTAAGCATATATAAAAAATAAAAAGGTGTATAGAAATATGGACATTATTAATACATTGAAAATACAGCAGAAAAAAATCATAAGCACACATCATAGTTCAAGAGTAAAATGAGGGGCTGGAGAGATGGCTCAGAGGTTAAGAGCACTGACTGCTCTTACAGAGGTCCTCAGTTCAATTCCCAGCAACCACATGGTGGCTCACAACCACCTGGAATGAGATCTGGTGCCCTCTTCTGGCCTGCAGTCACATATGCTGTATATATAATAAATAAATAAATTTTAAAAAAAGAGGAAATTGATAAGATATCAGAAACAGAGAGTTCAAACACTTGTTCATAAAGACATAAGAATACATGAATAGTTCTTTATCTATGCAATACATAAATACTACTATTCAGAGCTATGAAAACAGTGTCACTGATGAAGTGGTTCAAGGCCACAAGAATTTAAGAATTTTTAACTCATTCAGGTTCCTTCATAGAATGAAGAAACTTAGAGAACACCATGAATTTTATGAATGTAGATGCATTTAGAATATAAGAACATCATATATGATTTCAAAGGACATTCTCTCTATTGCACTGAAGTTTAATGCCCTCTTAAGAATGGAGATGTATTCATGAAGAGGCAATATCAGAGTGAAATTAGGCTCATGTGATGTATGCCAGTGCTTTAGTAACTTGTAAAACAGATACAACAGTGTCACTCAAAGTGAGGATACCATATATGTAACAACAGAGAAAGGATTGATGCTGCTTAATTTCTGTCAGCATGAAGTAGAAGGCAAATTGAGTTTAATCCTTCTGTATTTTATGTGAAACAAAGCAAGGTGGTTCAGATAATCATTGCAATGATCTGGAGCAGGTAAGTAACTTAGAATAAAAGGGGAAACCTGAGTATGCATTCATTATCAACTGCATTTCTGTCAGATGTGAATCAGTATGTGAAGTGTCAAGAAACACACTATACAAATAATAAGAAGAGCCACTGTCAACATAAGACTGTGACATTTCTGGCCTACGATGATCCCTTGGGGAAGATATTCACCATCATGTCCTTGGGTTTCTCCTCACTCACAGCTGTTTTTCTTGGGGTGTTTCTGAAACACAGAGACACTCCTATTGTCAAGGCCAATAACCAGCATCTCAGTTATATCCTGCACATCACACTCATCCTCCGTTTTCTCTGTCCCTTGCTTTACATTGGCCATCCTAGCACAGTCACCTGTATCCTGCAGCAGAACATATTTGGACTTCTGTTCACTGTGGCTCTTTCCACTGTGCTGGCCAAAACTCTCACTGTACTTATAGCCTTCAAGATCACTACTCCAGGGAGAATGAGGAAGTGGCTGCTGATAGCAAAAGCCTCTTATTTCATCATTCCCTTCTGCACCACACTGCAAGCTGTTCTCTCTGGAATCTGGCTGGCAACCTCTCCTCCATTTATTGACAAAGATGTCCTTTCAGAACATGGACACGTCATCATCATTTGCAACAAAGTCTCAGCTATTGCCTTCTACTGCATCCTGGGATACCTGGGAACACTGGCTCTAGGGAGTTACCTTCTGGCTTTTTGGTCCAGAAATCTGCCTGACACATTCAATGAAACCAAATTTCTGGCTTTCAGCATGCTGGTGTTCTGCAGTGTCTGGGTTTGCTTCCTCCCTGTCTACCACAGCACCAAGGAGAAGGTCATGGTGGCTATGGAAATCCTGTCTATCTTGCCTTCTAGAACATCAACCTTAGGCATCATCTTTGTCCCCAAGTGCTACATAATACTATTAGGATTAGAAAGAAACTCACTTCATCACATTAGGGATACAACATATGCTAGAAGAACAAACCTTAAAACCTAGCTCCCATATTTCTTAATTAAAGAGTTTTAAAGCATGATTGTTCTTCACTATCTGAATACTGACATATGAAGTTATAATTTGGCATTTGATCCCATAGTCTATTATTTCTTTAAGTAGTCATATTAGGCTAAATGAATTCTGCATCCATCCTCTTATTCATGATTGGATGTCGTTTGCATGTTCAGGCCTCCTGTAACTTTAACTATTACTTTTGTGTTATTGATTTCATTTGCTGATGAAATGCTAACTTGGGAGTTCTTCCACTTGTATCATTCACATATTTTATTAATTTGTCCACTAGATTATTCCAAAAAATTATTTCTACTGTCAATTACATATGCTGATGAACAGATTCAAGAGTCATACATGTAAATAATTTTAAACATTTTGTAAATTTGACATTCAATACAAGAAATTTCTGTCAATATAGTTATTTGTTCCTGAAGAGCCCTTGAGAAATTTCTCCAATTTGTCATGCTTCTATTCTTATATGTTTTATTCTGAAGAAATTCAAATTATTCACATTCTATGTAACTTTTCATAAAGATTATAATGTAACAGATCACTGCATAATGAGTTACATACTAAGTTATGGCAAATTTAGGACCTCATTTTATAACCCAACACCAAATGTCAACCAGAACAACCAATTTGCAGTCAATACCTGGAGCCTCTCTATAAATTATGATGCCCTGTATCAAATGCCCAGATGTAACTACTCCCACTGACTCTGTACTCAATTCTCTGTGTTACTCAAAGCATCCAGTCAGCCTTTATCTTGTCACTTGCTCACAGATCTTCACCTTTTGCTAAATTGGTGCATATTCCTTCAACTCCTACAGACTGGGAAAGACCTACAATCCAGGAAGGCAATTTGCAGACATTGAGGTGGAGTCTTCTCTGTACCCAGGACTCCAGATAGAATCAACAGAAGATACTTGGCACTCAGCTTAAAAAACCAGTTTGTGTGATGCCTGTATGTGAACCAGGACTTTGTGAACCATGTCTGAGAGAGACAGATCAGTCAGGAAGAAATGAGTAAATAATAATCCCTATAGAAGGTGGGGAGTGGCACACACTCTTATACACACAGGGTTCCCAAAAGAGGAAGATGATGCCTCATGTGTCTATAAAGCCCCAGGACTCTTTCCATAATGCACTTCCCTCATTCTCATGGAAATCTACTTTGTTCAGTTGCCTGGTCCATTCAAATAGTGTGTGTGTGTGTGTGTGTGTGTGTGTGTGTGTGTGTGTGTGTGAGAGAGAGAGAGAGAGAGAGAGAGAGAGAGAGAGAGAGAGAGAGAGAAAAATAAGTGTGTATGTAAGAGAAAAAAGGAAAAATTGAATAAAATAAAATAATGGAAATTTTTTTAATCTTATCATAGAAGCTGCAGTGTGAGACAATGATTCATGCCATGAACTCCTTTGTGCATTTATCTTTACTTGCAAGTGTTCATTGCAAAGAGTCATTGGTCTGGTTCGAGGCCTTTGGATTCTACTATCTTATCAATGTTGGGCCCTCACTACGGCTCATCCTGGGTATCCTGTTGTTGCTCTGTGTTTTAGAAATCTTGAGACTTTAGGTCTACAGTCCAGGTCCCTTCACAAGCTCCAGCAGATCATAGATGGGGTGGATTGTGGGGCAGGCCAAGTCATATCCCTGGTTCTGGGCCTGTGAAGCTTCAGGATTGGTCTACCAGATGTCAAATGGGAACAACTGTTCCATATTTGCAACTTTGGTTCTGGCTCACACGCACCTGCACTAACAAGGATGAGTCCATTGTGCTGTACTGGTGAGGTGCAGGGCCTGCTCTCCCAAGTGTTGCAGCTGGTGTGGATCAGGTATAGCTTTCTCACTCTTATGACCACAGAGCCAGCTCTGTCATGTGACCTAGATTGATGGGCATGAGGGAGAAGGGGAACTCTCCTCTACACATGTCCCCTCAAGATGGTTGGGTAACTGGGACAGGTCTACCATGCTCACAATTTTTCAGCTGGCACATCTATATCTGCACTATCAATGTTGGTTTTCTTGTGCTTCCTTCATGAGGTATAGTGTTTGCTCTCCCAAGTGTTGCAGCTGCTGGGGGTCAGGGATAGTTCTCCCATTCCTATGAGTACAGCACATACTCTCCTTAGTACCTATCTGTCTGGTCGTGTCAGGGAGGGGCATGAGCTGACTTCCTCCCTCTCCCCTCACCCAGAAATTCCTAGGCCTTGTGGAAGAGCTAGCCCTGTGATGATAAGAGCTAAAAGCAATCTTTTAATTGATGTCCCCTCTTCTCTGATGACTTTAGATTTGATGACTCAGATGTGTTATGTTGTTGGGAAACTATCCAGCACAATTGTCCTCATATCATCTTGACACACAAATACATCACCACAAAGCTGCCTTTCCTTTCCCATTCATTCCCAAGATCTCGTATTAAATTCTAAGTAGGGGCTGGAACAATTCTTCAGCATTTAACAGCACTGGTTATTCTTCCTCAGAACCCAGCTTTAAGGCCCAGCACCAACATGGCAGCTCACAATTGCCTGTAACTTTAGTCCCATGGGATCCAATACCATGACCCAGATATAAAAGCAGGAAAAACACCAATGCACATAAAATAAAAATAAACAAATATTTTTAAAAACATAAATAACTTTGAATGTCCCACAGTCTTAAAAGATCCACAGTGGAACACATTAAAATTTCACTCAGAGGTTAGGAGTATTGCCAGGTCTTCCAGAGGTCCTGAGTTCAACTCCCAGGAATTGTATTTTGGCTTACAACCAGCTGTAATGAGATCTGGTGCCTTATTCTGGCATTCAGGAATACATGCAGGCAGAACACTACACATAATAAATGAATCATTTTAAAAAGTCAGTCCTGCTGGGCAATAGTGGCACACACCTTTACTCCCAGCACTCAGGAGACAGAGACAGGTAGATCTCTTTGATTTCAAAGCCAGCAAGTTCTACAGAGTGAGTTCTAGGCCAGCCAGTACTACACAGAGAAACCCTGGCTCAAAAAAAAAAATCAGTCCCTTTAACACATCTATTCTCTTTTAAAATGCAAAAATGCTTTTAAAAGTTTGAAATCTCCCAAGTGTGGGCTCCTAAAAAAATAAAAATTAGGTTAAATAATTCCTTACTTCTAGAGGGAAAGGCCCAAGGCAAAGTCTCTCTGACAAATAAAATCCACTCTCCAACTGTGTAATAGTTCGATTTTGAATGTCTGGATCCACTTATTATCTTTTGAGCTTCTCCAAGGGGCTTGGGGCACTTCTTCAGCTCCATCCTCTGCAGCATACACAGCTTGTCTTCCAGGCTCAGGATTGCTCCACTCTATAGCTGCTGCTGTTCTTGTCAGTCACCCCACAGTACTGACATCAACCACAATGCTGGGTCTTCTGCTGCAACATGGCTGCACTTTCATCAATGCCTCTCATGGACTCTCTTCATGGTTCCAAGTCTCAAATTCTCTGTGTGGCTCCTTTAATTCTGGACCTTCAACTGACACTGTGCTTGCACCTTCACCAATGGTATGTCCTGGCCTTTCACAGTGCCAAGCCTCAGCAGCAATCCATGATCAATTCATGCACTCAAAACCAGTACCACCTGGGTGACTCTCACACCACCAAATTTGACTGACAGCATGAAATACAACTGCCTCTGGGACACAGCATCCATGTGTCCTCAGGGATCACTTCTCAGAAGATTTCAACTCAGCAATGCTAGTCTCCTCTTTTTTTTTTTCTGGGGGGAAGCAGGGGTTCAAGACAGGGTTTCTCAGTGTAGTTTTGGTGCCTGTCCTGGAACTCAATCTATACCAAGGCTGGCCTTGAACTCACAGAGATCCACCTGACTCTGCCTCCTGAGGGCTGGGATTAAAGGCATACACCACCGCCACCACTGTGGGCTCATCTTAATCACCACTGTTTTCTCAAATCCAGCCAACCAGCATCCAGTATCTCAGTAAAACAAACGTTTCAATTTAGTAGTTCAGATATTTTGTTAATCACAGCTGATTATTCAGCCCCAGCTAACCTGGGACACAGAATCTTAATTCAAAATAACAAAATGCCCCAAGAGAGACATTAAACTTCCCTCTGAAACTTCATAAGCCATGTTCCCATCTTCTGCATTACCCTCAACATTTTTTATATTCCAAGCTACTACAGAACAGCTTACCATTCAGTAAACACTCAAAGGATTTTCTTATACAAAGTTTCATAGTCCCTCCAAAATCCTCCTACAAAACAAGATGGTCAGATCTGTCAAAGCAAGACCCCACTCCTGGTACCAATTTGTCTTAGTTAGAGTTTCTATTGCTGCAATAAAACAACATGGCCAATAACCAAGTTGGAGAGGAAAGGGCTTATTTTGCATACATATTTACATTTGAGTCCATCATTGAAGGAAGCCAGGACTGAAGTCAAACAGGGCATAAACCTGGAGGTAGGAACTGAGCCAGAGGCCATGGAGAGGTGCTGCTTACTGCCTTGCTCAGCCTGCTTTCTTATAGAACTCAGAACCACCAGACTAGGATTGTCACCACCCACTTTAAGCTGAACCCTCCCAGTCAATCACTAATTAAGAAAATGCCCTGTAGCTGGATCTCATGGAGACATTTTCTTTTGGCAGGGTAGGAGGCATCAAGACAGGGTTTCTTCATGTAGCCTTGGCTCTTCTGTAACTAACTCTCTAGACCAGGCTGGCCTCAAACTTACAGACATGTGCCAGCCTATGCCTTCCAAGTGCTGGGAATAAAGGTATCCACCAACACCGAGAGCTTAAAAACATTTTCTTAATTGAGGTTCCCTCCTCTCGGTGGAGTTTAGCTTGTGTCAGATTGACAAAAAACTATCTAGTGCAGGATACTTGAGCTGAAAGGAGAAATGGACACAGGCTTCATTCCTAACCCAGAAGCAATATCCAGTTGATAGCCAGCTGCTAATGAAAGTTTAGTTTCCTCCAAGGGAGTCTCACTGGGGAAACCAGCTACTTTAGAGGGTAGGGTGCATGTGCAACAGTAGATGGCCATCAGATGAATGAACTCAATGGCTTCTTTGGATGTTTCTTGTCTCACAATATCATGTCGGGGTCTTTTACTTTCTTGTTTGTTCTTTGTTGTTTTTAACTTTTTTGTTGTTTTGTCTTCTTATTTTTTCTTCTCTTACTTTACCCTATTAGTTTCTTCGAGTATATACAATGGCTACCACTTTAAGTTTTGATGGGATTGAGAATGTGCAACCAAGTGGGTCTCTGATTCATCTGACTTTTCTTTGGCTCCTTTCTTTCTTTCTCTTTGTTCCTTTTGTTCAACTTAATGTGTTATTTTTTGTTTTATCCTAGTATATTTTCTGTAATGTATTTTATATTATTATTATCCCATAGAAACCTCTTTGCTTTCTAGTGAGAGACAGAAAGGTGTTGGATTCAGATGTGTGTAAAAGGGTGTGTGTTTGTGTGTGTGAGATGAGTGTATTGTTATGTCCATGTGTGTGTATAAGAGTCCATGGAGGCCCTAAGAGGGCATTGATCACTTGGAGCTACCATTACAAGTGGTGTGAACTACATTTTATGAGGGCTGTGTATTGAACTCAGCCACTTTGCAAGAGCAGCACACGATTTTGTCTGCTGAGACATCTCTCCAGCTTCTGCAATATTCTGCAACATGTGTTTATCAAAACATTCTGAGTTCCTAAGTTCTACTCCTCTAACTCCCAGGATGCATCAAGATTCTCTAGTCTTCTCCCTATAAGGGCTAGCATTGTTTTGCCTTCATCTGCAAACATGAGTTCAAAAACTTCCTTCAGATTCTTTCAATATTCATGTGATATCAAAGTCTTACATTCACTAAGATATCAAAAAGAAGCCTCAGATTTTATTATAAATCTTACAGTATATATGAGACAAATAGAACATTACTACTCTGCACTAATGTCGAACAGCCATGTCTTGTAAAAATAGGTGGCTAAGTGGAAGATTGTGGGAGACAATGTAGATAAAAGTAGTATACAGTAATATACTTATAAGCAGCAGCATTAAAAGAAACAGTGAGAGTCACTAGCTAACAAATAATCTTTCATCGTATCCTAGTAGATTGTTCAGTACCAGCATTACATGTGTCATTTAAAATTTATGAAATGTGAGTTCTGGAAGATGATCTCTCCCTTAACTTTTGAAGAGAATTTCTCTCTGGTCTTAACAAAATGATGTAGCACTTGGGGACAAAGACACATCCCAACAAGCCTGTACTGGAGGCTAAGATGGAGAAGACCTCCACAGCCACCATGACCTTGCCCTTGGTACTGTGGTAGACAGGGAGAAAAGTGACCCAGACACTGCAGAACAACAGCATGCTGAATGTCAAGAATTTGGCTTCATTGAATGTGTCAGGGAGATTCCTGGCCAAGAAAGCCACAGTGAAGCTTCCCAGGGCCAGAGAGCCCAGGTATCCTAGGACAGAGTAGAAAGCAGTTACTGAGCCCTTTTTGCACACAATGATGATGTGACCATGCTCAGAGTGTGCATCAATATCAACAGAGGGAGGAGATGTTCCCAGCCAGATTGCACAGAGAATAATTTGGATGATGGTGCAGATGGGAATGATGTAGTTAGGTACCCTTGATACCAGGAGCCACTTCATCCTTCTTCCAGGAGTATTGACTTTGAAAGCCAAAACCACAGTAATTGTCTTGGCCAACACAGTGGAAACAGCCACAGTGAATAAAATACCATATGTTATTTGCTGCAGGATACAGGTGGCTGCATTGGGATGGCCAATGAAGAGCAAGGAACAGAGGAAACAGAAGATGAGGGAGATGAGCAGGATGTAGCTGAGAGTGAGATTATTGGCCTTCACAATGGGAGTTTCTTGGTGCTTCACAAAGATCCCAAGAACCAGAACAGTGAATGCAGACAAACACAAGGCCATACTGGCCAGAGTCATCCCCAAGGGGTCATCAAAGGCCAGAAAGGTCACGTCTTTGTACAGGCAGTGATTCTGCTCTGCATTGGCATACTGGTCCTCCAGACACCTCAAACACTGATCCATATCTGAAGCAGAAAGCAAAAGTATTGTTAGTGCAACTTCAGCATTTCTTATGGATAGGCCACTCCAGTGTATTTTGGGAGCTTTATACTATTCACATACTTTATTGATAAAGATGCGATTGAGACTTTTCTGAAGAACAATGCTTCTATTTTATACTTCCTATCTTCTTCAAGGACAAACACAGATCCTATTGATACATTATAACATGAATCTTCCTGTCTGAATTAGAAGTGATGCCCTCATGAGAGATGGAGACTTGGTCTTATCCAGGATGTATCTTCTTATAGCTGTTTTTTATTCTTATATGATCATCACCAAACACCGAGCAACAACAAATTTAATCTATTGTGTGTACATGCAAGTGCATATGTGTGTGAAAGCAGTAAATGAAAAAGAGCTCGCAAGTTTGAGAGTTTTTGTTGCATGTGGTGTGTGGGAAATAGAATGGGGAGAGCGGGAAGTTTCTAATGATGTAAGAAATTCTCAAGAAAAATTAATTAAATATGATGCCCTTAGTTGTGTCCTCATCAGGGAACAGGGACACTAAACAGTACATAAAATGAAATAATCTTACTATTAAGGTAGAAAACTCTACACATATATAACACCCAAAAGTCTTGTATCTTATATCACCACATTTGTGAGCACAGAACACCTACTTCCTTCCCTAATTTCCTTCTACATGAGACCTCTGTGGGTACTTTACCCCTGGATGTTCCTGGGGAGTGAGGGATAAGAGATTTAGACAGTAATATAGAGGGAATAGAGATAGAGAGAGACAGAAACACAGGATAGCCTCAGAGGAGCCTAGATCCTAAACCACCAGCCCAGAACTTTATTCCAAAGGGCTCTTTATATCAGTGCCAAGGAGAGAGGCAAAAGACTTCCCCATTACTAGACACACCTACATGTAGATGTTACCAAACAGCTAGTACCCAGTTCAGAGGTCCATGTGTGTGAGTGGTGTGTGTGTGTGTGTGTGTGTGTGTGTGTGTGTGTGTGTGTGTGTGTGTTTAAGTGCAAGTTGTCAAGAAGGCATCTTGTAAGAGTTGGCTCCATCTCATTTCAATGGGCTTCCTGCAATGAGTTCAGGTCATCAAACTTGTGGCAAGAAATTTACCTTCTAACTCTTCTCATTGATCCTAAATATCTTTGTAAAAAAGTTTTAGTTCTTTTTCATGTATTCTGTGGTCAGCCTGCATGTGTGTCTGCATACAAGAAGAGGGCAGTGAATCTCATTTTAGACAGTTGTGAGCCACCATGTGGTTTCTGGAAATTGAACACAGGATCTCTTGAAAAGCATCCCATGCTCTTAACTGCTGAGACATCTCTCCAATGGCCCAAATGTTTTTTTTTAAATGTTCTTTTCATTATAGAAAATGACTGGCAATATAAGTCAAAAACAATTCTGGACTCTTATTTGAATTTGGCCATCTCCAAATCAATAACCAATTGACTTATATGGATTATGTATGCCAAATTCTCATTGGAATAATTGTGTCTATATCTTTTCACTACAAGACTATGTTATCTATATTATTATGACATTCACTGCTAGTGTGTACAAAAATCTTAAGTGGGACAGCTGTCTTTCTCTACATCAAGTGTCCACACTTTTCCTCATTTTTTGATATGAAATCAAGTGCTGTCTTGTGTTTAGCTATTTCTAGTAATTTTACCCACAGTTACTACCCTTTCGTCACCACAACCTACAATGGCATCAGTCTCAAATCTCTCTGAAGACCTCCCTCAAATGGAAGTAACAGCACTTGCAACATCCCAAAGTTTCTTAGCAGGCTCCCATTGCAGCCTTATAGTATCACTCTGAATTCACATCTTCATGCTGTCTTCCCCACTCACCTGTTAGCTAAATGACAATACAAAATACCAGCCATCAGAAAATGCTGTATAAACAGCATGCCTACCACCACACAATACTTATTTACCATGCCAACACAAAGACTCAATATCTCTCTTTGTCAGCAATGTTTGTGGGAAGTGGCAAGAACAAGTTGTATAGGATTCATGACTTCAGTGGCAGGGAATGACTGAACAGTTAAGAGTGCTTATCAGTAGCACAGACACTAAGAGCGACAATTAACAAGTGGGACCTCCTGAAACTGAGACGCTTTTGTAGAGCAAAGGACATGGTCAATAAGACCAAACGACAGCATACAGAATGGGAAAATATCTTCACCAGCTCCACATCTGACCGAGGGCTGACCTCCAAAATATAGAAAGAACTCAAAAAGTTAGACATCAAAGTACTGGACAATACAATTTAAAAATGGGCTACAGAGCTTAACAGAGAATTCTCAACAGAAGAACTTCAAATGGCTGAAAGGCATTTAAGGAATTGCTCAACATCCTTAGTCATCAGGGAAATGCAAATCAAAACAACTCTGAGATACCATCTTGCACCTGTCAGAATGACTGAGATCAAAAACACAGAAGACAGCTTATGTTGGAGAGGATGTGGAGCAAGGGGAACACTCCTCCACTGTTGGTGGGAATGCAAACGTGTACAGCCACTTTGGAAATCAGTATGACGGTTTCTCTGAAAATTGGGAATAAGTCTTCCTCAAGACCCAGCTATACCACTCCTGGGCATATATACAAGGAATGTTCAGTCATACCACAAGGACACATGCTCAATTGTGTTTATATCAGCATTATTTGTAATAGCCAGAAGCTGGAAACAGCCAAGATACCCCTCAACTGAAGATGGGTAAAGAAAATATGGCACATATACACAACAGAGTACTACTCAGCAGTAAAAAACAATGAAATCATGAAATTTGCAAGCAAATGGATAGAACTAGAAAATATCATCTTGAGTGAGGTAACCCAGATTCAGAGGGACAAACATTGTATGTACTCAGTCACAAGTGGATACTAAATGTGTGGGAAGGGATGGCCAGATTGCCACCCACAACTCCAGAGAGGCTAGCTCACAGGGAAAGACACTTGTAGGGACACATGGACAACCCTGTGAAGAAGAAGTGGATGAGATCTATATGAATGGACTGGATGTGGGGGAGTGTCAGAGAGCTTAAAGCAGGGATGAGTACATAGGGGATTGAGAGGGTAAAGCTGGAACAGGGACATAGTGGAAGGACAGGGAGAATGATACCATGATAGATGAGGACATCATGAGAATAGGAAGAGGCAGGGCGCTGGGGAGGCTCTCAGAAATCCACAAAGTTGACCCCACTTTGTTCTGCTGGCAGTGGTCCAGAGGGTGCCTGGATCAGTCTACGCTAATGACCAGCCTAGCAAATAACCTAGCTGTCATCAAAGAGCCTTTGTCCAGTGACTGATGGAGGCAGATGCAGAGATCCACAGCCAGGCACCAGGCTGAGCTCTGGGAATCCAATGGATGAGAGAGAGGAGAGATATTTCAGGTGAGGGACGTCGAGATCATGATAGGAGGACTTGCAGAGATGACTGGCCACACTACTGGAAGCCCATTAACTGTGGACTAATGGCTGTGGAGCCCCGTGGAACTTGACTAGGCCTTCTGGATACAGAAGATGGTTGTGTGGCTCGAACTATTTGGGGGACATCCAGGCAGGGTGATCGGGATCTGTCCCTGGTCTATGGGCAGGCTTCTGGAATCTGGTGCCTGTGGTGTGACACTTTGCACAGCCTTGGTGCAATGGGAAGGGACTTGGATCTGCCTAGGCTCAGTGTGCTGGGCTCTGCTGACTCCCCATGGAAGACCTCTGTTTGGGGGATGTGGGGATGCGGGGTGCCTTGGGAAAGAGTGCTGGGGGTGGGAGGACTGAGGAGGGGGGATCTGTGGATAGTATGTGGGGTGAGTAGAAAATTTCTTAATATAGAAAAGTGAAAAAAAAGAGAGCTTACAGTGCTGTGGGATGGTTTGTATGTCAAGTGTGTTGCTGATTGGTCAGTAAATAAATCACTGATTGGCCAGTGGCTAGGCAGGAAAGATAGGCAGGACAAGGAGGAGAATAAAGCTGGGAAGTGGAAGGCTGAGTCAGAGAGACACTGCCAGCCGCCACAATGAAAAACAGCATGTGAAGATGCCGGTAAGCCATGAGCCACGTGGCAAGGTATAGATTTATAGAAATGGATTAATTTAAGCTGTAAGAACAGTTAGCAAGAAGCCTGCCATGGCCATACAGTTTGTAACCAATATAAGTCTCTGTGTTTACTTGTTTGGGTCTGAGTGGCTGTGGGACTGGCAGGTGAGAGAGATTTGTCCTGACTGTGGACCAGGCAGGAAAACTCTAGCTACATTACAGCTCTTGCAGAGAACAAGAGTTTGGACTCAGCATTCTTGTGGAAGCTTACACCTGTCTGAAACTCAAGTTCCAGGGGCTTGTATGCACTATTTTGGCCTCCACAATCTCCTGCACATAAACTAACAAAGGAAAACATACATACATTCAAGGAGGTTAAATGAATAATCAAATACTTATAAAGACTTGTGACTACAATCTAGTCTACATGTACCTTTACAGGGATATAATCATTGGGACAGTATAGTGTAGAATTCCCTCACAGGGCTTTTTGATTTTTCAAGACACTTTCTTTACAAAATACTACCAGCAATAATTTTACAGTGAGTCAAGGGTATATGTGAAGACACATGTTGTTATTTATAAGGACATTATTATTGATCACATACTTGTAAACAAAATTAAATGATTGGATTTTATTTGTGCTGTAAAAGGGCCACAGAACATTGTAGGTCCCCAGACCTTCCCTAGCTCAACTGACTCAATGATAGAAGTACCACTCAGGCTATAAAACTCACCACCTAGCAGTACCACCTGCCAAACTGAATCAAAAGCCTAATCCATGATAGTCCTTATAGTACTGGGAAAGTCTCAAAATGTACTGACTTTGCTTTTTAGCTTCTGTGGATCTGCTTTTGGCTCACTGTTCTTGGTAACTGAAGTATGTCAACCCAGAACATGGTTCTTTTGCTTCAAATCTCACCCTGAGAAATGCTCAGTGCTACACTGGGGTCCTGAACATCAACTGTAGATGACACAGAGCTAATGAAGACACTATTTGGCTTAAACCTATGTCTGATCAGTCTACTTTTGTGAATATCACAAAGCAGTGCAGCACCCTTCCAGGCCCCTTCAAAAGTGCAGGTTGGATAGCAGAAGAAAGTCAACCTGAAGAATTTCTCCCCGCAGTAAACACTTACCTGTCTCATTGGAAATCTCATTTGCTGGGCAGGGGGTGCAATCAAAACAGCAGGCTGCCATTCCTTCTTGATGGATTTTTCTGAATCCAGGGTGACAATCAACACTGCATACAGCAGAGGGCATCTGAGGAAAAGCAGACAGATGCTGGGCAGGAGTTTGACTACTTCTTCAATAGTTATAGCATCTCATCATGTTGAGTAGTTAACAAGTTTTCATTCTGTACATGACCTGAGTGAACACATTTCTTTCAGTACTTTGTACAAGTCCACACATGAATATATGAGAACAAATTGATGAAGTGTTGAGGTGCTTCTGAACTACTAAAAGTTCAGGAAAGTCTAGGAGTATATGTTGTGTCACCACTGGAATGCCTGAATGAACACCCTACCCACCCATTGTGTAGCTTAGCTTTGTCAACTTGACACAAAGACAAGATACAAGAAAAAAAAAGAAAAAAAACTTCATTGAGAAATTGTCTCTGTCTAATTGATCTCTGGTCATATTGTTCACCTAACTTTTAGTTTTTCATTAATTCTGAGAAGCACCTCCACACTTGATTCCATTTCTAAATTTAGTGGAAATGTTTTAAGTTTCTCTCCATGTAGTACAATGTTTTCTATGTTCTATTTTATAAAAAACTTATTTTGTCAGAAAATGTCCTTTCTGTTTTTCAAATTTGTTTTTTATGTTTGCTTTCCCTGAATGGATGCTGGAAATCACTCAAGATATTTTCTGTATCTTTTTCAATGAGCATATAATTTATATCCTAGCATATATTTATGTGACATAATATACTTGATTGATCTGTGTATGTTGAAACAGGCTGACATCCCTGTAATATAGTCACCTTGTGTGTAGGGACTGATCTTCCTGATGTGCTCTTGAGACCTGTTCACCAGTATTTACTTGAGAATTTCTCCATTCATGTTCATTGACTGGAGTACAATTTTCTTCTTTCTGATTCACTTTACCTGCAATGGTCTTTTTCCTATACTGCGGAGACTCTGTTCTTCTTTATGAGTACAGTAGCAAGACAATATTGTTTGTTTTTTTTTTAATTTCTTTGTCTGTGTCCTTTGATTAGAGAATGGGATTCTTCAAATTCAGTTATTAATGAAAGCTATTTGGTGATTATTGTCAATTTGTGTTTTTGTAAGTTTTGATGGATTTAAAACCTTTGCTTTTCTGTCTAGTGATCTAGTGTAGTCTACACATTCCTGTGACATCTACTGATTAACTTAATATTCGTTGTAAAGGAGTGTGATGTGTAAAGATACTGTGGAAGTGTCTTCCTTAATGATGTTCCAGTGGCTAAATATTCCTGCAATTTGTGTTCACCATTACAAGTTTTTCTATCTTCCTGAAATTATGAAGGACAGCTTTGTTGGGTATAGTAACTGAAGTTGGAAATTTTGTCTCTGTTTAAAACACTTAATTGATACACCCTCCTTTTAAAGTGTCTACGATTAAAGCTACTGTTATTATGATGAGGACTTTCAATGAAATTGACCTTCTCTCTTGTAACCTAAAATTTCTCTTTATTCTGCATAATTGAGATTTTAAGTAATATTCTAAAAAGGCAGGTCCTTTTCTGAACCTGTCTGTTGGGCACTCTGACTGCCTCCTGTGTCTGGATGGCCATATTGCCCCTGCATTTGGTAAAATTTTGGCTGTCATTTTATTAGAAATACCTTTGGTCCTTTCACATGTTGTCCTCCTCTTGTGCCTGTACTTTCTTAATTTGGTATTATATTGATCTTCATCATTCCTTATTGTTTTATATAATGAGTTATATAATTGTATAATGAATGAATTATATTATATAATTATATTGTTTTATATAATGAATTATAATTCGTCTGTCTTGTTTCAAGTCCCAATAGCCTGGCTTCTACTTGAGATATTCTTTTAGTAACACGTTTTATACAGTTTGCTGAGTGAATTGTTGTGTCTTTCATTTTAACAATGGTAGTATGGGGCCGGGCGGTGGTGGCACATGCCTTTAATCCCAGCACTCGGGAGGCAGAGCCAGGTGAATCTCTGTGAGTTCGAGGACAGCCTGGGCTACCAAGTGAGTTCCAGGAAAGGCACAAAGCTACACAGAGAAACCCTGTCTTGAAAAACCAAAAAAAAAAAAAAGAATGGTAGTATGAATTCTCCATTTTTATTGTACCTTTATTGAATTTTTGTCTCTCCTTCATTCAATTCCTTATTATTTGCAAGTGTTTGTCTAATTGGATTGTCCTTAGAGGTAATTTGAATGCTCTTTGATTTCTGGAACATTCTTACAACTATTCTTTGAAGTCTATGTTTAGTATGTCATTGAGTTCACTGTCATGTAAGCCTATGATTGTATCATTTGGAGTCCTGCTTCCTCACTGTTTGCAAGTTTCATTTCTGCTTACAATTTGCATATCTAGAATACGGCACATATTGTTTTGATTTTATTCCTCCCTATCATTTTGTTGGATGTCTTGTAATGTTCGTTCAAGTTAGGCCTGGTAGAAGCACACTTGTGATTTCATTGCTCTCTTCTGATCTAGTGGTACAGGCTAGTAGCTAAAACTTCAACCCATTTGCTCTGTTCTCTGAGCATAATTTTCTCATCACTGTGAAAATAGCCCTCCTGTACCATACTTTTCCCCAGTGATGTGCCAGGGTGCCACAGGCCAGGAAAAAAATATCAAAAAAGCACAAAACAAAAACAAAACAGGGCCAAAAAAAAAGAATATTAACTCCTTATTTAACTCTATCTTAGCAACTTGAGATATCACTTCAGGTTAAGTTTGCACACTTTCTGGAAGTAAACCCCTTTCAAACTCAACATACAACATTATAGTAGGCAATGTAGTTCAGATACTATAAAACTAGATACATCAGAATCAATACCTATGATATATCTGGGAACACATAATGGAATATTTTATTTTCAATTTTTTTCAAAGCCAAATTATAATTATGAGTGCCTGTCCAACCAAACAAGGAAACAATACAAATCTTTCTGTTTATTTTTTCATTTGTTTGTTTGTTTGAATGAGGTATGCAAGAATCAAGGTGCAAAAAAATGCTCTTCTAAGGAAGGATTCATTTAGAAATTATGATTGAGGGCTGGAGAGGTGGCTCAGCAACATATCTTGCTGTTCAATCGCCCAACTCCTACACTTAGGCTCAGAATTGTTTTCAGATCCTGGGTATCATAATCCCTCTGTGGGCATGCTTACATACCTAATACTCATATGGGACAGATATATACAGGCAAAACATCCATATACATAAAAATTCTAAAAAACAAGTTTTAATTAATAAAATATCTAAGGTGGCCCATGAAAATGTGAATGTATTGTTAGTACAGTAGGCAGTTTAGGACCTCCTCGTCAAAGTACTTGAATAAAATTATAGAATATAAATTAATGACTTGCATATCTGTTCCTAGCTCCAAATCTTTCCTTACAAATAGCTTCAGTCTTTCCAGCATGTGGGTTCAACAGAAGAGAAGAAAATCAATAGGCAGCAATCAATGGAACCAAGAGAATATTGATAAATTTACTGTGAATAATAGCAAGTGTTGGTCATATCTAGTTTTATATTTGTTTATAAATCAGAGTGTTTCTGATACGATAAAAATATATCATATGTTTGTCTTAGATTTTCAAAATCTTACCAAAAAATCATATTTTTAAAATCTGAATTGAAGAAACATCATCCAAAAGTTTAAAATTATGTCTTTACATGATCATCCATCTAATTTTACTAAGTCACAGAGAAACCCAAATGGCCTCTCTTGACAGTGGCTACAACTCTGAAGTGTAGTACATCAATACATTTTAGTCAGACCCACCTGTCTACTTCCTGTGGACCACTCTGTCATATCTTCATATAAATGGAGCTGTTGACCATGTGGAAAATATGGCTTAAACTCTCCTATTTTCACCTTAAGTCCAACACCATGGGGGAAATTAGAAATGTGGTAAATGCCATACTCTGCTTGCAGTTTTTTTTTCTGATTCATATTTATTACATCTCCAACAGGATTAACAAAATGCACATTCTTCAGAAATAGGTGAAGCTGAAAGATAGGCAATATTCTTTATTTTAAGTTGAAAATGATTTTATTTCATTCTAAGGCAAATTTATTGAAGGTGCCCAAGGGAGAAACTCAATGAAAGCATGTGAATAAATAAAATTGTTGTGTTTCTAGAATTTTAATTCTCTCAGGGGAAAGCATCAAACACAAACAAAGACAAACATGCAAACATCAAACATAAATATGCACCATAAACACACACATACACACACACACAGACACACACACACTGACACACAAACACTTCCACACAAACACCCATGCAGAGGCACACACATAATACAGCCACACTCATTAATACACATACACACTAACACACACATATGGACAGACCTAAGCAATCAAATACAGACAAAGACACAGAAACACACAGGCACATAAAGACAAAAAACACACACAGAGAGACACACACTGATAAAAAACATTCACAAAGAGACACACACAATAAATATATGCTCAGATACACAGTCATGAACAAACACAGGAGAGAGATATTCATACATGCAAAGTAGCACATCTATACACATGCATACAAAGTCACAGAAATGCATTTAGACAACCACAAAGACAAAAACATGTACACAGAAACAAACACAAAAACATACAGAAAATCAGATGCAAATATACTTACACACACAGGTACACAAGAAGGTGTTGAACTGAATCAGCACTATTTCCTGTAATATAGCTATCAGAGAATCACAAGGGTTAAGGTCCCCAGAGCCTACAGTGGTGTCAGAATCAGGTGAGTACACTTACGCAAACCATCCCTTATAGTGAACACCACATACATAACAAACATTGGTTTTGGTATGTGAGAGACACTTTAAAGATTATAACATTGATGACACCAAGTACCATCCATTGAAAGATACAGTACCAAGCCGGGCGGTGGTGGCGCACACCTTTAATCTCAGCACTTGGGAGGCAGAGCCAGGTGGATCTCTGTGAGTTCGAGGCCAGCCTGGTCTCCAAAGCAAGTTCCAGGAAAGGCGCAAAGCTACACAGAAAAACCCTGTCTCAAAAAACCAAAAAAAAAAAAAAAAAAGAAAAAAGAAAGATACAGTACCTGTGAGCAGTCAGAATCCAGTTCTCTCAGAGTCTTGATTTGCTGGTTATCTACTTGTTGAAGAAGCATTTCATGGAGAGCATGGGCCACAGCATACACAGCATTGTATATATCATAAGCATCATCACTAAAGGCCATGTCAAAACTCTGTAGCTTTAACCATTCCAGTGAGGCATTAGATGAGCAGTTCTCCAGTGTGTTACAGTTAGATGTGGAGGCTTCACAGCTAAAGTACATCCACCCCAGTCGTGCCAGGAATAGGTCTGTGTATTTGGAAGAGTTCAATGTCTGGACAAAATTTTTAAAACCAGAAATCTCAGCATGGTGGTGTGCAAAAGCAAGAGTCCCATGGAATGAGCCAAGGGTGAAGTCTCTCGTACTTGTAGTGACATCCCACTGTGAGGTGGTGACCCATATTCTCTGTATATCCTGTGATTTCCACATTCTGAAGGACACAGCTAGAGTACTGCCTGTGTCACCATAAATGATAACAACATTTGTGGATGATGTCTCAATTTGCTTTTTATACACTTCAGCTCTTGACATGTATAACTCCATGTTGACTGGGATCATGATCACAAAGGCTAAGCAGACTCTTTGGACTTCACTTTCTCCTCTCAGATCTGAGAGAAATTGGAGACCCTGGTCATCATCTGAGATGGCTAGCCCAACCCAGTTCCAGTTGAAGTGAAGCATCAAAGAGACCATGGCCAGGGTCAGAGCTGTGTCCTTGGGGGCCATCTGATACAGACTGGGAAATTGTTCACGATCACTCAGGATAGGATGGAAAGGTCCGTAGGTGAGCTGAAGGACATAAAACACAGGGAGCAGCATAAGGTAGAAGACTGTCAGAAATCTCAATGGGAGCCCTGAGGTGTGTGAAGCACCAATTTGAAATGACAGGAAGGGCAACTTTCTCTGTTACTACAGTTATAATACACTGTTAGAAACATGCAGAAAATCACCTTTCTACAATTTGTTCAAGGAAAATCACTTTGACTGCTAATTCTTCTTGTTATCTACATATCAACTGATGAATTGGAATGTCCCATTGAGTGGCTGATTAATCACACTTGAACTTGGTTTACATTAATGTGAAACCAATCTCCCCCTTATACTGTCCTCAGCATCAGGCTTAGCCAAAAAATGAGAAAGATTCCATAATTTACACCCAAACAACCTCACCTGTGGATAATTGTAGAACACTAAAAGTTGTGCCAGGCTCATGGATGGTGTTAACATTGGTCCTGTAATCATTACACGACATTTGATCTTACGTTTACAGATGTAGTTAAGAAGAGGTCTATGCCTTTTTGTAGTAACGTATATGAATTTTTGAAATGCTTGTTTATCATGAAAAAGATCTGTGAAGAAGTAAAACATGAGAGACACATTTGGTAGAAGATATAGATTCCTGTTGATTTCATCCACAGCAAAAGCCAAAGGCAGAGCATATTGGTAGTTTTCAGGTGGTATTCTGAAAATAAAGCCACAGGATTTAGTATGGATAAGACTCTGTAGATGAATGCTTTGTAGTTAATACAAGGATTATCATGCATTCGATGTCATTTTCAGATATAGCTTGACAAATTCCCCTATGTTGTAAGGTTGGAAAAACAGGAGATACTTGAGAGCTTGAAAAAAACCTAAATGGTTGATGAGAGTGGATGTCACAAAAATGAGAAATGTGTTCTTGTCCACTTTGACAGAGAATTTGATCTTGGCAATTTGAGTAATGGATTCACATTTGATAAATGATATGTGTGTGTATGTGTAGGAAGCTTGAGAATGAATTTTTTTGCTGGGCCAGAAGAGGAAGCTGGATCCTGCAGAGCTGGAATTTTAAGTGGTTTTGAGGCGGCTGCCAGCATGGGTGGTTAAAACTGAACTCAGAACCTTTGACAGATTAGCAAGTGCTCTTAACTGATGACTCATGTCTACAGCACCACTTTATTACTACTTTCTATATTCTATATATTCCTCAGTCTGGTAGAGCCAGTAGAGATTATTCCACCTGTGTGGGCTGCCTCCTAACATGCTCATAGCATTTTAGGCAGTCTGAAAATAAAACAACTATATGAGAAGATTAATGTTGATGGGATTATACACATTATTACTTTCCTTATCCTTATTTTACTATTTAAAAAATAATCATTTTCAGTGCCAGGATAAAAGCTTTAGAAAAACCTGTTAAACTTGTTAAAATGAATTATAGAGAAATCAGGTTCAGACAGAAGAAATTAACAGTGAAATTGTTTCAGGATTGGATTATAAGGTTACAGAAAGAAGGTCTATTTTCACACAATCACCCTTAATTTATCCAGTAATCATACAGCAGCTACCTGGTCAATTGAATGCACAAAATATTAGGACTCCAATTGAAATGTTATATTTACGAAAGTTTAAGGAGGCAATAGTATCTTATAGCATGCATTCCCCATTTGTAAAGCAAATGTTAAACTCCTGGTCAACTTATAATAAGATTATACCATAGGACTGAAGAGAGCGGGTAAATGCTGTTCTGGAACCCGGGGCACAGCTGCAGTGGCAAATGTGGTTCAAAGAGGTAGCTAAAAACATAAAAAATCAATGGAGGACTAAAGGTATATAAATCTCTCAGGATCAGCGTGTTGGAGAAGGCCAATATGCTTTAATACAAACAAAATGTTTATATATCCAAACTCTAATTCTATGTTGATTGGCAGCCTTGAATGCATGGAACAGAGTTGAAGAACCAGGAAAGAAAACTGAGTCATTTAAAATGGTTATACAGGGCCCAAAAGAATCCTTCATGGATTTCTTACAAAAAAAACAATTTCAACAGGAAAGACAATGGTCTCAAGTTCAGAAGCTAGCAAAATAATAATCAAATGTTTGGTTTTAGAGAAATAGAATGCAGCATGCAAGAGAACAATCAGGTCATTAAAGGCAAGATCTGCACCCTTGGAAGATTGGATTAGGGACATGTTTACTGTTGAGGCTCATGACAATGATGATATGTGGATAGGAGAAGCAATTTCAAGAGGTTCGAGGAATGTCAGACCTTTTGGATTTGGAAAGCAAGGACATTTGAAAAGGGACTGTAAACAGGCCATTTCCTAGAAACAGTGTTTTTTCAAGGAACAATGGCAACAGAATTACCCTTCCTTCTGGAGTAGGCAGAAGGTGTGGTAAGGGAAAACACTGGACCAACGAATGTAGATCAACAAGGGACAGGCAAGGTAATACTGTGCCTCAGTATTTGGGTAACTCCAAGAGGGGCCTCAGGCACACCCCAACAACAAATCCAGCTCAGACCTTTCCTGCAGTCATAGAGGAAACTCCTACTCAGAGCAACTAAATAACCCAATGCCTATTAGAATAAACCAGGCTGCTCGGGGTAATGGAACACCTGAGACAGAGAGAACAGAAAATTCAGGAGAAACCATGAAGGAATTTTTTTGGAAAACTTCTATAAATGAATAAAGACCAAAATTAACAATAAAAATAAATGGTGTTTTGTTGTCTGGTCTGGTAGACACAGGTACTGATGTGATCATAATTGCACCAGAATTTTGGCATTCAACTTCGCATCTTCAGGAGGTAAACGGTCAGCTGTTAGGGATTGGAACATTATCGCAGGTGAAACAGAGTGCAAGATGGCTCAAATATTTAGGTCCTGAAGGACAGAGAGGAAAATTAAAACCATATGTGGCTAGCATACCTATGAACCTGTGGGGTCGAGGCCTGTTGCAACAATGGAACACTCAGATTAACATCCTTCCAACCTCAGAAACAAAACACAAACTAGCACATGTTTCTTAGAGAAATATTAGAAGGTATTATTTTAATGAATGGTCACCAGCCATCCATATTATTCAAGAGCAGAATACAACTGATGATCATCCAAAGACACCTTTAATATGACAGACAAGCCTGTATGGGCTCATCAATGGCCTTTAACAACAGAGAAACTCTAGAATTTAGAAAAGCTAGTAGAAGAACAGATAAATGCTCTGCATTTTGAAGAATCAACCAGCCCTTAGAATTCTCCTGTATTTGTTATTAAAAAGAAATCTGGTAAATGGAGAATGGTAACAGACCTTAGAGCAACTAACAAAGTAATTCAGCCAATGGGCTCTCTACAATCTGGAATTCCATTGCCTACACTGTTACCAAAAGGATGGCCTCCTATAGTTATTTATGGTGATATTTTATTTGTATTAAAATGTTACTTGTATGTTAATAAATAAAGTTGCCCGGGGGTCAGAGCTATTAGCAAGCCATAGGAAAGCAGGGCAGTGGTGGCGTATACTTGTAATCCCAGCACTTGGTATGCAGAGCTGGGTAAGTCTCAGTGTGTTCAGGGATACAGCCATTATTGGACACACATGCCTTTAATCTCAATACCAAGCAAGGAAAACCTGGAGGCCTATACAGACAGGCCGTGACGAGGCAGTCATGTGGTTGGGTTTACAACCAATGAGAAGGCAGAACAGGAACACTATATAAAGACATTAACACAGGGGTAGTGAGTTCTGAGAGCTAGGACCACTGCAGGAGGAAGGGTAAGGTTTTAGCTCTTAGCTCTGACCTCTTGGCTTTCTTCTTTGCATTGGTTCTGTGTTTCTTATTTAATAAGAAGGTTGGTTACATCTACATTTGGTGCCCAACGTGACAAGAATCCATTAAAAACCGCTTGGCTTGGCTTGGCAGCAGGTCCGGTTTCTGGCCTGGGTGGCCTGGCTGCCTAGCTCAGGCCCAGGCCTGACTGACCAGCAGCTGGAGCTACTTGCAACGGCTACAAACAACTCAGGCATGCCCTGCCGAATAGGGCCCATACCCGTAAAGCCAAGGCTTGACTCGGCTCAAGCCGCTATCTTTCTTTCTCTCTCTCTCTCTCTCTCTTTCTCTCTCTCTCTCTGGATTCACACCTCGAACACCAGGAAGCTGTTTTGAAATTCCCTGGGATTCTACTGTTCTACCCAGACTTGGTAAGTCAATTAACATATCTATTTAAAAGAGAATTTTTTTTTCTACATTAACAAAAATGGGCTTTATGTGTGCATTGGAAGAAAATTGGACTTTGTTTGAAATTTTAGGCACTCTGACAATGGAACAACTATATGAAAAGGTTAATATTGATCGAATTATTCAGTTTATTACTTTTCTTATCCTCATTTTACTATTTAAAAAGATAGTCAATTTAAGTACCAGGATAACAGTCTTAGAAAAACCTATTAAACTAGTAAAAATGAATTATAGAGAAATTCAAACTCAGACAGAAGAAATAAACAGTGAAGTTGTTTCAAAATTGGATCATAAGGTTACAGAAAGAAAGCCAGTTTTCACACAATCACCCTTAATTTATCCGGTAGCGGTACAGCAGCTACCTGATGAAGAGAATGAACAAAATACTTGGGCTCCAATTAAAATGTTAGACTTACGAAGATTTAAGGAGGCAATAGCATCTTATGGCATGCACTCCCCATATGTAAAGCAAATGTTAAACAACTGGTCAACTAGTAATAGGATTATACCAAAGGACTGGCGGGAATTGGCACAGGCTGTTCTTGAACCTGGACAACATCTCCAGTGGAAAATGTGGTTCAATAATGAGGCTAAAAATATAGAAAAACAATGGAGGGATAGCGGAATACAAGTCTGTCAGGATCAGATTATTGGAGAAGGCCAATATGCTTCAGTAGAAACACAAAGTTTATATGATGTCCAAACCCTAGTTCTAAGTCGAACGGCAGCTTTGAATGCATGGGACAAAGTTGAAGAACCAGGAAAAAAAACTGAGTCATTTACAAAGGTTATACAGGGCCCAAAAGAATCTTTCACAGATTTCTTACAAAGATTGACTTCAGCAGTACAGAAAATGGTCCCGAATTCAGAGGCTAGTCAGATAATAATTGAATCTTTGGCCTTTGAGAATGCAAATGCAGCATGCAAAAGGATAATCAGGCTGTTAAAGGCAAGATCTGCACCTTTGGAAGATTGGATTAGAGATACAGTTAATGTTGAGGCTTATGACCATGATGGTATGTGGGTAGGAAAAGCAATTTCAAAAGGTTTGAGCAATGTTAGATGTTTTGGATGTGGAAAGCAAGGACATTTGAAAAGGGATTGTAAACAGGTCATTCCTAGAAATGTTTCTTCAAGGAACACTGGCAACAGAATGCCCCTTCCTTCTGGAGTATGCAGAAGGTGTGGTAAGGGAAAACACTGGACCAACGAATGTAGATCAACAAGGGACAGACGGAGGTGATAGTTCATCAACTATCATGAACATCCAATTTAAACTAACTTACACCAGTAACATATATCTTTTCATTTAATCAGATAGTAACTTGCCAAAAAGGAACATCCCCAAAAAACCTTGGGGAAAGGTTTTTGTTTTTGTCTTTTAGGAGAATGAAGGTTAAGGAATTTGAAGAACACTGGACAAATGAGACAACTGAAGAAAAGGGACAAATCGTCTATCCTAAGAAACAGAGTGAAATGGCGTATGGGTATGTTATCTAAAAAATTTTATGTCTTCCTAAATGTTTGTTTCTGCTTTTCTTTAAAGATTTAACACTATTTAACTTCTAATAGTCCCAGTTCAATTAAAATTTAAAGCTGACTTTGGAGTTGGAGAATGGCTCGCTCCTTCTTTAAACTCAAGCATGTTGTTAAAAGGAAAATACAGACTCTCTGTATCATGCCAGAGGAAAAGAGCCATCTTCTGCTATGGGACAGGAGAAAAGCCAAATTAATTAAGGGACTATTCTATTACTAATCTCAACTCTTTGATTCTATTCTGATTTTTTAAACTTTTCTTAAAGTATGAAATTTATATCAAAATTTACAAGATTAATATATATAGATATATACACATTTTAAACTTTGTTAAGATATAAATGGTCATATAGAGTACTAACTAATTCTAAAAAGCCGCATATATAGTCTTTGTGTTCGAGTCTCTTATCAGTTTTTTGCAGGAAATCACGGTCAGGCCTAACATCAACTGAAGTCTCCAGGAAGAAGATGGGGCCCCACAACAACAACAATTCCACATGGACAATAATAACATCACTAAGCTAACAAACATCATCTACAGATCAGCTTTGAACTACAAAGTGCTCAGAGCAATTTTGAGAGCGCTAGCTGAGATGATCCAGTCTCAAAGACTACTTGAATAAGGATTTGAGATAAACCCTGAACTTTGGCATTATACACAGACTGGATAACGAAGGATATAGTTACCTTTCCTAGAATTTGACAATTAACCTAAAATTTTTCTTTCAGGATAAAGATAACTTCGCCCATACCCAGCAGGAAGCAATTTCAAGAATACGACGCCCACATTCCTAAAGAGGTGGTGTGGGGTGGTTGGTTTTTTTGGTCTTTTAGGTCTTTTAATGGGTTTTGGGTCTGGGATAATTTTCATTGATTAGGGGGGTTGGTTATAAGTTGTTGTAAAGGGTGAGGAAAAGGGCTAAGCAAAGGAGATTAGATTTAAGGTTCTTATTAAAAAAAAGAGAGAAAGAAAGAAAGAAAAAAATGTAAATACTTTACATTGGATTGGATTGTTTTATAGTGTATATAAATTATATATATTGAAATTGATATTATTAGAAAATGCTATATGTATATTTCTAATTGTACCATTCATTTAACAATGTAATGCAATTTTCTAATCCTTGAATGTTGTTATTACCAACTATTAGGATATAAAGAAATGAAAGTTAGTAGTTAGACATTATAATAGAACTTGTAGTTATATTAGGTATGTTTTCAAGATTGAGCAGATATATTTTAGATAGACAGGTTATCTTCAAACCCTTCAGAGATCTACAGAATATGGCATTTAAAATGTTTTAATAACTTAGAAAAATTTTCTTTTTTGTTATGACTATGAGACATGTCGGCTCCTGACAGTACCAATCTACTTCAGAGAAAATATGGGCATTGAAAAAACTGTAATTGGAGTGAACTTTCATTGTAGCAAAAGTTAGCCACTGGACAACAAAGTATCCTCGAATCAACTGCTGACGAACAGGTCAGACAAGACACGAAACAAAGGACTACTGATTCTTGTCAAAACAAGTGTGGTTATGGCTTTATTAAAAGGCATCTTCTGAGGCCAGGACAATATGGCACCATCCCTGAAGTGGCCTTCGTAATCCGGGAAAGGTACAGTGCCCTTTTCTTCAAAGGCAGCTGAACAGGCAGTGGGCCGATGGCTTCTGATGTGTAATGGGGAGGTAGCTGAAACAGTTATTCTTGAAGAGTAATTAAGCTCACACCTCTCAACAGAAGAATGGCATTTAATAGAGGGATGTGGAGAAGAACGGGATGCTGAAATGAAGCCACATACACACATAGCCAAGAAGAATGGACAGCTGAATTCAAAAAACATCAACAATTTCCAAAATTTAAAATCCTGAATCATGACATGAAACTAGTGGAATTCAGGTATTTCTGGTATATAGACTGCTCTCACCCAATGTGAGGTTGAACTGTTGACCTTGTGTACATTCTACTTCACAAATGAGTCTGTCAGATACGCTAAGCCTATAGGCTGAAGATGATGCCCCAACACTGCGGAGAAACCTCAGATGATTGTCCAGGCAGCTGGCTGTTTCTGTCAACTCACAAGTTTTTGGAAGTTGCTTGCATATACTTCCTGTTTTTATTTTTTTGTTAGCTAATACTATTTCCTTCTTGGGTCTCTGAGGGAGTTGAAGATTAGTTAGTTATAGTTGACAATTAATTAGGATAGAAAGTGAATTAGATACAATAGAATAGATAATGGAATTATTTTCTCTGAATTTGTCAAATACAAATGAACTAGACATTGTTTAGGTATTTATTACTTGTATATATTGTATATAGTTATTGTACTTTTGTATATAGTTTTTCTTATGTTAGTTATAAGCTTTTTCTTTTTTCCTTTTTATTAAAATAGAAAAGGGGAAATATGGTGATATTTTATTTGTATTAAAATGTTATTTGTATGTTAATAAATAAAGTTGCCCGGGGGTCAGAGCTATTAGCAAGCCATAGGAAAGCAGGGCAGTGGTGGCGTATACTTGTAATCCCAGCACTTGGTATGCAGAGCTGGGTAAGTCTCAGTGTGTTCAGGGATACAGCCATTATTGGACACACATGCCTTTAATCTCAATACCAAGCAAGGAAAACCTGGAGGCCTATACAGACAGGCCGTGACGAGGCAGTCATGTGGTTGGGTTTACAACCAATGAGAAGGCAGAACAGGAACACTATATAAAGACATTAACACAGGGGTAGTGAGTTCTGAGAGGTAGGACCACTGCAGGAGGAAGGGTAAGGTTTTAGCTCTTAGCTCTGACCTCTTGGCTTTCTTCTTTGCATTGGTTCTGTGTTTCTTATTTAGTAAGAAGGTTGGTTACATCTACAGTTATTGATTTAAAAGACTGTTTCTTTTCAATACCCTTACAAGAAAAAGACAGAGAAAGAATTGCTTTCACAGTACCTACTTACAATAATTCTAAACCAGTTAAGAGATATCAATGGAGGGTCCTTCCCAAAGGGAATGTTGAATAGCCCAACCCTGTGCCAATATTTTGTACAACAGTCATTGGAAGTGATAGGTAAAAAAATTTCCTAAATCTATAATTTATCATTATATGGATATTTTACTAGCCGACCCAAATGCAGATACTTTAGAAAGAATGTTTGAAGAAGTAAAGAAAATTTTGCCTTGCTGGTGATTACATATTGCTCTTGAAAAGATACAAAGAGGAGATTCTATTAACTATTTAGGATATAAAATAGGTCTACAAAAAATTAGACCCCAGAAGGTAAAAAATTGGGAGAGATTGATTACAGACTCTTAATGACTCTCAACGATTATTTGGAGACATTTCTCATCTAAGAACTATTGTTGTGGTAAAAAATTATGAACTTAATAATTTGTTCAAAACCTTAGAAGGTGACAAGGACTTAAATAGTCCAAGAGAATTATCACCTGAAGCTGAGAAAGAATTGGCCTTGGCAGAAAAGAAAGTACATGAAGGATACATGGATTGTATCCATCCAAAGCTGGATTGCATTTTGGTTATTTTACCCTCTAGACATTCTCCTACAGGAATATTAATGCAAAGGGTAGATATTATATTGGAATGAATATTTTTACCAAATAAACCAAATAAAAAATTAAAAACTTATGTGGAAAAAAATCTCTGACTTGATTTGGAAAGGAAAATTGAGACTTTGTCAGTTAGCAGGAATATACCCAGCAGAAATTGTTTTACCTTTAACTAAGGAGGACATTGAAAAGTTATGGACAGAAACTGAACCTTGACAAAGAGCTTGCAGTAATCTTGTGGGAAAAATTAACAGCAAGTAACCCAAAATTGATAGAATTGATCTTATAAAGAGAGCTGATTGGATTTTTCCTTGAATTGTATGGGAAAAATGCATATCCAGAGTTCATACATTTTATACAGATGTAAGCAAAAAAGGAAAGGCAGGTTACAAGTCAGAAAATTTAAGTAAAGTGGTTCAAAGTCCTTATAATTCAGTTCAAAAATCAGAATTGTATGCAATTCTGATGGTATTAATGGATTTTTCAGAACCTCTCAACATAGTTACTGACTCTCAGTATGCTGAAAGAGTGGTATTACATATTGAGACTGCAGAATTTATCCCTGATGAGTCAGAATTAACTTCACTATTTATTCAATTACAAGATACAATCAGGAAAAGGAGTCATCCTTTATATATAACTCACATCCAATCCCATACTGATTTGCCAGGCCCTCTAGCACAAGGTAATGATGAGATTGATAAATTATTGATAAGAAATGTGCTGGAGGCCTCAGAATTTCATAAAAAAAAAACATCATGTCAATACTAAAGGTTTAAAAAAAAGATTTTTTCCAAAACCTGGCAACAAGCCAATGAAATTGTAAGGAAATGTCCTACTTGTTCCTTTAACAATCAGACGCCATTACCAGCAGGATGTAACACAAAGGGTACTTAAAGGAAAAAAATCTGGCAGATGGAAGTTTTTCACTTTGCAGAATTTGGAAAATTGAAATGTGTACACCATACCATTGATACTTATTCAGGATTTCAATGGGCAACTTCTTTGAGTTCTGAAATAGCTGATTCTGTAATCACTCATTTGCTAGAAGTTATGGCCAACATGGGTATACCTGTCAAATTAAAACTACAATGCTCCTGATCTCAGACTGCTGGGAAGGCTTTGCCCTGGAGGAGGAGGGAATGGAGGGTGGGCTGGGGGGAAGGTGAGGGGGGTGGGAGGGGAGAACAAGGGAATCCGTGGCTGATATGTAGAACTGAATTGTATTGCAAAATAAAAATTAAAAAAAATTAAAAAAAACTACAATGCTCCAGCATATGTCTCTGTTAAAATGTAATTTTTTTTGCTTATTACAATATAAAGCATATTACAGGTATACCACATAATTCTACAGGCCAAGCAGTAACAGAAAGATCAGACAGAACTCTAAAGGATATGCTAAATAAACAGAAAGGGGTAACAAAACCCCAAGAAATAGACTACATATGCTCTATTAACTTTGAATTTTCTCAGTGCTAATGAGAAAGGAACAACATCTGCAGAGAGCCACTGGATAATAGAAAAAACCACAGAATTAAGTCAACCTATATATTTTAAGGATGTGCTGACCACAGAATGGAAACCAGGATATGTGTTACATTAGGGACAAGGTTTTGATTTTATTTCTACAGGAGAAGATAAGCTGTGGATATCATCAGAATTGATAAAGGTTCGATTTGAACAAGAGAGACCTCTTAATTAGAGGAGGTGATAGTTCATCAACCAGCATAACCATCCAATTTAAACTAACTTATACCATTAATACATGCTTTTTCATTTAATCAAATAATAAGTTGCCAATAGGGAACCTCCCCAAAATTAGTCTTGGGGAAAGGTTTTTGTTTTTGTCTTTTAGGATAATGAAGGCTAAGGAATATGAAGAACCCTGGACAAATGAGACAACTGAAGAAAAAGAACAAATCATCTGTCCCAAGAAAAAGAGCAAAATGATCTATTTTTATATCATGTATAAAATTTCATAACTTTTCCTAAATGTTTGTTTTGTTCTTCTCTAAAGACATTTAACACTATTGGACTTCTTGTAGTTCCAGTTCAATTAAAATTTAATGCTGGCTTTGGAGTTGGAGAATGGTTCTCTCCTTCTTTAAACTCAAGCATGTTGTTAAAAGAAAAATGCAAACTCTCTGTATCATGCCAGAAGAAGGGGCCATCTTCTGATAGGGGACAGGAGAAAAACCAAATTAATTAAGGGACTATTCTATTACTAATAATCTCAATTCTTTGATTCTATTCTGATTCTTTAAACTTTTTTTAAAGTATAAATTTTATACCAAAATTTACAAGATTAATACATATATTAAACTTTGTTAAGATAATAATAATGGTCATATAGAATACTAATTCTAAAAAAAGGGCTTCAGTTAGCTACCTATACATGTCTTTGTGTTTGAGTCTCTTATCGGATTTCTGCAAGAAATCACGGCCAGGCCTAACATCAACTGAAGTCTCCAGGAAGAAGATGGGGCCCCACAACAACAATAATTCCACATGAACAATAATAATACCACTAAGCCGACAAATATCATCTACAGATCAACTTTGGATAACAAACTTCTCAGAGCAATTTTGAGATGGCTAGCTGAGATGATCCAATTTCAATGACTACTTGAATAAGTACTTGAGATAAGCCCTGAACTTTGGCATTATGCTCAAACTGGACAACAAAAGGATATAGCTACCTTTCCTAGAATTTGACAATTAATCCAAATTTTTTCTTTTCAGAATAAAGATATCTTCACCCATATCCAGCAAGAAGCAGTTTTAAGACTCTGACGCCCACATTCCCAAAGAGGTGGTGTTGGGCGGGGGTTTTTTGGTGTTTAAATGGGTTTTCGGTCTGGGATAATTTTCATTGTTTAGGAGGGTTGATTACAAGTTGTTGTGAAGGGTTAGGAATAGGACTAAGCAAAGGAGATTAGATTTAAGGTCCTTGTTTTTAAAAAAAGACAATTACTAATTTTAAATACTTTACATTGGATTTGATATTTTTACATTGTACACAAATTATATATATTGAGTTTGATATTGTTAGAAAATACTATATTTATATTTCTAATCTTGTTCAAGATATTGTATTTATATCATTCATTTAACAATGTAATGCAATTTGCTGATCCTTGAATATTAATTATTACCAACTATTAGGATATAAAGTAATGAAAGTTAGTAGTTAGACATTACAATTGAACTTGTAGTCACATTAGGTGTGTTTTCAAGATCAAGCAGATATCTTCAAACCCTTCAGAGATCTACAGATTATGGCATTTAAAATGTTTCAGTAACTTAGAAAATTTTTATTATTTTTTTATTGACTATGAGACATGTTGGCTCCTGGCAGTACCAACCTACTTCAGAGAAAATATGGGCATTGAAGAAACTGCATATGGAGTTAACTTTTATTGTGGCAAAAGTCAGCCACTGAACAACAAAATATCCTCAAATCAACTGCTGACAAACAAGACAAAATGGACAGACAGGACATGAAACAGAGGACTGCCGATTCTTGCCAAAACAAGTGTGGTTGTGGCTTTAACAAGAGGCATCTTCTGAGGCCAGGACAATATGGCACCATGCCTGAAGTGGCCTTTGCAATCCGGAAATGGCACAGTGCCCTTTTCTTCGAAGGCAGCTGAACAGACAGTGGACTGATGACTTCTGGTGTGATGTGGAACAGCAACTGAAACAGTTATTCTTGAAGAGTAACTAAACTCACACCTCTCAATAGTAGACTGGCATTTAATAGAGGGATGTGGAGAAGAACAGGATGCTGAGATGAAGCCATACACACACAGCCAAGAAGAATGGACAGCTGAATGCAAAAAACATCAACAATTTCCAGAAATTAAAATCCTGAATCATGACATGACACTAGTGGAATTCAGGTGTTTCTGGTACATGGACTGCTCTTACCAAATGTGAGGTCAAACTGTTGACCCTGTGTGCGTCCTAGTTCACAAATGAGTCTCTGTCAGATACACTAAGCCTATAGGCTAAAGATGATGCCCCAACACTGTGGAGAAACCTTGGGTAACTGTCCAGGCAGCTGCCTGTTTCTGTCAACTCACATTTATTTTGGAAGCTGCTTGGGTGCACTTCCTATTTTTATTTTTGTTAGGTAATATTTCCTTCTTAGGTCTCTGAGGAAAATGAAGATTAGATAGTTATACTTACAGTTTAGATAGTTATAGTTTTCCTTGTTAAGAATTTTAGAAAAGAAACTCATTGAAGAGTAAGTGTATAAATTTGAAAGACATTATAAGATAGTTCTGTTAGTAATATAAGTTAGGGTAGAAAGTTAATCAGGTACATTTTGGACTTACCAAAATAGGAGAGATAATGGAATTATTTTCTCTGAATTTGTCAAATGCAAATGGACTAGACATTATTTAGGTATTTATTGCTTGTATATACGGTATATAGTTATTGTATTTTTGTATACAGTTTTTCTTATATTAATTATAACTTTTTTCCTTTTATTAAAATAGGGGGAAATACAGTGATATTTTACATGTGCTGAAATGTGATTTTATTTGTATGTTAATAAATAAAGTTGCCTCGGGGTCAGAGCTAATAGCAAGCCATAGCAAGAGCCAGGCTGTGGTGGCACACACCTTTAATCCTGATCACAATACAGACAGATCTCTGTGTGTTCAAGGATACCGTCAGCATGGAGACAAATGCCTTTAATCTCAATACCAACCATAGAAGCCCCGGAGGTCTGTATAGACAGGCAATGATGTGGAGGTCATGTGGTTGGGTTTACAACCAATGAGAAGGCAGAACAGAAAGTCAAAAAGACAGATACACAGAAAGTAGATCTCTTTCTGAGGGGAAGGACAGCAGCGGCAGTGAAGGGTAAGAAAGGGTTTTTAGTTTCAGCTCTTAGCTACTTCTCTGACCTCTTGGGCTTTTAATTCTGCATTTGGCTCTGTGTTTCTTATTTAATAAGATTGTTACATCTACATCCAACCTTGGTGGAAGAATGGGTGCCTGCTCTCACTGCAGCTTGATATACCAGGACTCACTGATACCAATGGGATTCCTGTCTGTATCTAAAGAATAACAGTGAAGGAGAATTGGATGTTGGGAGGTTGGAGGATAAAGGAGGGGGACCTAGAAAGAGGGAAGGGAGGGGAACCTTTTGGTGCAATTTAAAATCAAGAAAATAAATAAATAAAATATAATAATAAATATAAAAAATGAAAAAGAAACAAATACACAAAGAAGACCAAGGGAAGCAAATTAAGAAAAAAAAAGTCTACAAGAATACTGTTCTCTCCACTTTGTGTTATCCAACTACTGTGCATGGGACTGTTCCTGAATTGTGTCTAATAATGTACTCAGTGAGACTCCACTGGAGAAAACAGATTTTCCCTTTCAAAGCAGGTATCAGTTTCACATAGCTTCTTTTTTAGGGGTGAGAAGTTGTGTCCACTTGCTCCTCACAATTATGAGACATCATCTAACTTGTACCATTTGAACCTCAACACATCTTGGGCATGCTCTCACAGTTTGGGTGAGCTTATAAACGTATCAGTGCCATTGTGTCTGGAAGACACTGCTTCCTTGGAGTTATCCATCACCTTTGACTCATAATTCTGTCTGTCTCCTCTTCCGCATAGGTCTCTGAGCCTTGAGTTGAAGGAATTGATGAGACAACTCACTGAAGACAATGTGCTCCAAAGTTCCTCGCTCTCTGCACACACTGTGCACTTGTGGATTTCTGGGTTAGTTCCCATCGACTAGAAGAAGCATCTTCTCTGATGAGAGTTGAGTGATGCACTGATCAATGAGTATAGCAGAATATCATTAGGATTCTTTTGTTTCTGAGTTCCTTAAACAGAATAATAGTACTAGATTTTCCCCTATGTCTTTGACATGTATACACTGAGGTTCTGGGAATCTTTATCCATATCAGGTCGAGTTCCATTTCATGGAGTGGACTTTAAGTCCAGTCAGACATTGGTTGGTTAAACCCCTAATATTTATGCCATTTTTGTACTTATGTATCATGCAGGCAGGTCACCACTGTAGATCACAGAGTCTGTAGCTGGATTGGTAGTTACAATCTAATCTGGTAGAATGCAGAGTACCTTCCAGTACCATGAATGCAAGTCAGTGGTGGTGAAGGCTTTAGGTAAGCACTAGCTTGACTTCTCCATGTTCAATGAAATAGTAAGTGATGTGTTCTGCAATAAAGTTTTACCAGAAACTTGTCTGGAGTAACCCATAATCTTGGGAATAGCAAATGATGTTTGGTAGTTTCCATAGATGCCCTCACCAAGATATGTAACCTGTTCCTGGCATTAGATAAATATTTGGTGCAGAAAATGTCTAGCTGGGGCACTAATCCCCACTTTATTTGGTGATTCCATTTAGATTTCCTTCACATGTGTAAATACTTTAGGAACCTTCCAAGTACCAGGTTTCCAAATAGTTTTCAACTGGCCTTGAGTGTGAGTTGTCCTTCTAAACACACCCACATTTACCATTCTCTGCCATTCGCCGGGCGGTGGTGGCGCACGCCTTTAATCCCAGCACTCGGGAGGCAGAGCCAGGCGGATCTCCTTGAGTTCGAGGCCAGCCTGGGCTACCAAGTGAGTCCCAGGAAAGGCGCAAAGCTACACAGAGAAACCCTGTCTCGAAAAACCAAAAAAAAAAAAAAAAAAAAAAAAAAAAAAAAAAAAAAAACCATTCTCTGCCATTCACTCCCTATTTAATCTTCTATTTCTAATTTGCCCTGTGTCTCTCCATAACAGTGTGTTCCATTTTCCTCTCCATGTTAGATCCTCCCCTCCCCCTGTCCCTTACTACATACTTAACTTCTGTGGTTATTCAGATGGTAGCATGCATATCAAAGTTTTAGAAGCTAATAGTCACATGTGAAAGAAAACATATATTTGTCTTTTTTGGGGGTCTTAGGTACATTTCTCAAGGTGATTTTCACTAGTTCCTATAATTACTTGTGGATTTCTGGAATTCCTTTTTAAAAGTTTATGTATTATTTTATAGTCTGACCACAATTTCCCCTCCCTCCTCTCATCCCAATACTTTCCCCTGCCTCACTTATTCCTTGCCCCATCCACTCCTCCTACTTTTCTATTCAGAAAGAGTCAGGCTTCCAATGCTTATTGACAAATTATACCATATCAAGTATCAGGAAGACTAAGCAACTTCCCTTGTATTAAGGCAGCCCAGGATAAGGAGTAGGGTCCCAATGCCAGCAAAAACGTCAGAGATAGCCCCTCTTCCCACTGTAAGAAGTCCCACAAGAAGAGAAAGCTGCACAACTGTCACATATATGCAGAACACCTTGGTCACTATCATGCAGGCTCCCTGTTTTTAGTTCAGTCTCTGCGAACTCCTATGATCCGAGGTTAGATTTTCTGTGGGTTTTCTTGTGATGTCCTTGATCGCTCTGGCTCCTATGCTCCTCTCTCTGTCTCTGTCTCTGTCTCTGTCTCTGTCTCTCTGTCTCTCTGTCTCTCTCTCTCTCTCTCTCTCTCTCTCTCTCTCTCTCTCTCTCTCTCTCTCTCTCCTGTAGGATTCCCCAAACACAGAACAGGGTCTGATTGTAGGTCTCTGGTAATGTTCAGGAATTCCTTTTTAAAAAAAATTATTACAACTGAAAAATAACCCCTTATAATTCAAATGTGCTATGATATCATTATCCATTCCAAAGTTGATGAGTTTCTAGGATGCTTACAATTTCCAACTGTTAAAAATAGAAAAAGAATGAAAATGACGAATAAGTATCTGTATAGCAAGATGCAGAATACTTTGAGTATGAGCCCAAGAATAGCATAGCTGGATCTTGAAGCAGATAGATCCATAACCTCATAAGGAATTGTCACACTGGTTTCCATAGTGGCTGCACATGTTTTTACCAGAACAAGCAATCAATAATGTTCCCCGCTTCTGGAATCCTCACCAGCATGTGCTGTCATTTGTATTATTGATCTTGGCCATTCTGATTGATGTAAGAGGAATTTTCTAAATAGTTTTTATTTGTATTTCTGAGATGGCTAAGGATGATTTCTTGAAGTGTTGTTCACACATTTGTGTTTAATCTTCTGAGATCTCACGGATTAATATTTTACCCCATTTTTAATTTGGCTATTATTTGCTTGATGTTCTTATGCATTTGAGTACTAATCCTTAATGTTCAGTTTCCTACCAATATTTGTTGAGTAGACTGAATCTTCTAAACTGGTTGTTGCGGAAAACTTTTTCAAATTTCAGGTGATTATACCTGTGGAACTGAATTATGAGTTTTCCATTTTGCTTTCCCAAAATAATTATATGATATACAGTTAGCACTCTGATCCTCTGTTACTGTTGCCCTGGGTTATAAATGGAACACATGCATTGTGATACCTCCAGTGCTGTGGGATGTTCTGTATGGCAAATGTGTTGCTCTGATTGGTCAATAAATAAATCACTGATTGGCCAGTGGCCAGGCAGGAAGTATAGGCGGGACAAGGAGGAGAAAAAGCTGGGAAGTGGAAGGCTGAGTCAGAGAGATACTGCCAGCCGCCATGATGAGAAACAGCATGTGAAGATGCTGGTAAGCCACGAGCTACGTGGCAAGGTATAGATTAATGGAAATGGATTAATTTAAGCTGTAAGAACAGTTAGCAAGAAGCCTGCCACAGACATACAGTTTGTAAGCAATATAAGTCTCTGTGTTTACTTGGTTGGTTTTGAGCAGCTGTGGAACTGGCAGGTGAGAGGAATTTGTCCTGACTGTGGGCCAGGCAGGAAAACTCTAGCTACACTACAGCATTGTTTCCTTTCTTCACCTTTGCTTGGTCTATCTGGAATCTGATTTTTTATGGGAAATTTTGGATTGTTTTTGCCTATTTTTTTTAGTTATGTTTCAATGGAATTTTGATGGAGATTGCATAGAATCTTAGATTATTTTGGTAATGTAACCAAGTATTAATGTGCAATACTGATTGTGCCAACACATCACCATATCAGGTAGTTTTATCTTCCATTGTCTCCTTTTTCTCTCCTCACTGTTACAAAATCTTCACCATGAAGAACCTTGACTTGTTTGAATTTATTCTCAGGTATTTTATTGTAAGAAGCTATTGTAACTGTGGTTGCTTTCTTGACTTCTTTCTCAGTATCATCATTCTTTGTACACAAAAATGATATTTTGTATCTTGATTTTGTATTCTCCTGTTTTCCTGATGGTATACATTAGGTCTAAGACACACTCAGGGAGTGTTGACCACCTCATGTACAAGTTCATACCATTTGCTGGTGAAAAAGTTTGACTTCTTTTCTTGATTCATTCCGTTCTTTTTTCTGGGCTTATTGTTTTAGCAGAAAATGAGCAAGACTTACTTTTGTAATATATGAATGAGTGTCCTCCCTCCTTTTGTGTTTTTAGGGAAGGTTCTCAGTTGTCTTCCATTTGATGTAATGCTGGACATGGGTTTGTCCTGTGCAGACTTCATCCCATTGAGACATTATCCTTCTATCTCTAATGTTTCAGGGATACTGTAGATTATCAGATGCCTTTTCTGCATCTGTTGAGATGATCATGTCATGCCTGCCCTGTCTATTAAAGCTATCTGTGACATTCACTGAGTTTAGGTGTTAAACCATCTTTCTAACCCTGGAATGAAGCCACCTAGTCCACAGTGGATCTTGCTGATACATACTTGAATTTGGATTGCATGTATTTTCTGGAGAATATTTGGTTTAAGTGCATCAGTGATATTTGCCTATAATTGCCTTTTCCTTTATTCTGTTTTGATGATTCCTTATCTGGTTTTAGTGTCAGGGACATACTGAGTTTTTAAAATATCATTGTTTCTATTACCTTCCTTTCAATTTCTGAGAATTGTTTGAATGACATTCTTGTTGCATTTTCTTTAGGTATCTGGTAGAAAAATTAAACCAAGATGTGGCAAACACCTTAAGCAAATCTACTCTGAGGATTGAGATTGAAAGAGTAATCAAAAAAAAAAAAAACATCTTCCACCTAAAAACCCACCAGACTAGTAGTAGTCATTACCAGATGCAAATAAATTTCCAATAACCAACACCAATGCTATTAAGCAATTAAATTATTCCATTCAGCAGAAATAGATGAAGTACTTTCTAAATATAGATATGAAGGCAATGTCAGCCTGATGTCCAAACAGACATGCTCCATTATCACCAGCTATTTGTAGATTCTTAATATAGTACTTTTAAAACCAATTAAAGAACACCTTAGATTAAATCATTCACAGTGATCATAGACTTCTTTCCAGAGATGTAACCATGAATCAGGATAAGGAAATCTATAAATGTAATGTATTGCATAAATGGCTTAAGAAATGAATCACAGTGTCATCTGGCTAGATGCAAAAAATAATTGGGACAAAAATTCAACCTCTTTTCCTATCAAAGAACAAAAGAGAAACCAACAACAGGCTTCCATATTTGAGATCCTAAACACTTCACAGAAAATATTTACATCAAAATGACAGAATACAAAATTACCAAAAAACTCAGTTGTTTCCCTATAAACAAAGAACACATTTGCTAAGAAAGAAATTAAGGAAACTGCATTCACAATTGCCTCACAAATATGATAAAATAAACTTAATAAAAACTTGAAGGACATCAGTAATGAAAATTTTTAAATAATGAAGACTGAATATATCATTAGTAGATGGGGAAATCTTACACACACACACACACACACACACACACACACACACACACATATACACATATGAATACTCATTATTGTGAAAATGATTCCTTTAAAAAATTAATTGAGAGAACATAAGGGAATGGGGTGGTCGAACTGGAATTGGACAGAGTGGGACATCAATGAAAGAGATAACATGATAAAGGGAGACATCATGGGGATAGCTAGAAACTGAGTACTAGGATAGTTCCCAGGATTCCACAAGATACCCCAGCTTAGACTACTAGCAATAGTGGAGATGGTGCCTGAATTGGCTTACCCCAGTGATCACATCGGTGAACACCCTATGTATCACCATAAAGCATTCATTTAGTAACTATTGAAAGCACTTGTGGAGATCCACAGCCAAGCACCAGGCTAAGCTCTAGGAGTTCAGTTGAAGAGAGAGAAGAGGGATTCTATGAGCAAGGGGCATCAAGATCATGATAGGTAAACCTACAGAGAAAACCAAACCAATCTAGTGGGACCTCATGAACTTTGCCCAACAGCTGCAGAGCCTGCATGGGACTGAAATAGGCCCTCTGCATAATGGGGACAGTTGTGTAGCTTGATCTGATTAATGGGCCCCCTGGCAGTAGGATGAATATCCATCCCTGGAGCAGAAGGTGGCTGTTTGGAGCACACTATATATGAAGGAACAACTTTCACAGTCTTGATGCAGAGTGAAGGCCTTGGACCTGCCACTGCTGAATGTACCAGGCTCTGCTGATTCCCCATGGAGGATACCTTATTGGAGAAGGGAATGAATAGTGGTTTGGGGAGGGGAGAAAGCTGGAGGGGTGAGAGGAGGGAGGAGAGGGAGATACGTGGTTGGTATGTAAAATCAATAAAAAAAATTCCTTAACAAAAAAAGAAACCCGAAAAAGAAGAATACAGGTAAATGTAATTATCAGAGAATAAAATATTTAGATGTAAAACTACAGACACACACATCATTTATAGTAGCAGAGATGACCCAGTGTGTAGCCTCTCCATCCCAGTTCTCAAATGTTGACAGCTACCACAGGCAGTTCCTGCCACTATAGCAAGTGAGAAGGAGGGTAAGCAGTCACGACTCTAAGTGATATCCTAGCTTTTTCTGGAGGAAAACACAACATTTGAAATGCAGACATTCCTTTTTGACTTTGAAGATAGAGATAGATCTGGCCTTTGTAATCCCTAAAAACCTGTGACTGTGCATGTGTTCAAGTGAGGGAAGAACAAAGGACACACCCAAGTACCTCACAGTAGACAGATCTCATACATCCTTCTCCTCACAGCTGCAGAGGTGTGGAGTGATCACATGCAGAGTATCTGAAAGCTTAACTAAATGGCTACATGGATACTCTCCCCAGTGAGGAATGGCACAAATATTAGAGACCCTGCATGTGCACTAGGAGTCACACACTGATACATGTGACATTAGCAGACTCTGGAAGAGACTCGAATGAGCCTTGTGACTACTGAACTCATTGTGGTAGTCTGGAGTGTCTTGTCTTAGGACACCACTGTCTACCTCACAATGGCACCTGTGAAAAGGAAGGCTGCCTATGGTAGAACAAAGTAAAGAATACTGTTTTCACTTGGCTTTCAGCCTTGTAAATGGAGGCTAATTGGAAGAAAATTTAAAAGTCTCATACCTTGTTAGTAGGAAAACAGTGATTATTAAAAATCAAAACATATTTTGCATCAGACCTTGGAGATAAGATTGGGAGAAAGGACGGAAGCTCCCAGCATCTCTACCCATTCACACACCTATCACGCCTTATATGTCATGACATTTATATGAAAAATGCAAACACACTTACAGCACATCCAGGGCAAACCTGAAATTCTCTTTCAAGTCCACCTTCACTTCACTGCTCTGCCCTGCAATAAGGTAAAAGACACAACCTGTCACCACCTCTCCATGCTTGTATTCATTCTGCTTCGTTCTCCAAAAGCACTTGGGGTGAGTGGGGTTGGACATGAGGAGAGGGATGTTCAGGAGCCAGAGGAAGAAATGCAGAGTGAGCATCAGGTCCTGCTTCCAAATCTCTAAGCTGGTAGTGTGGTCTGTGGATGCAGAAGAGTTTATCAAATGGATAACCATGTATACACATCTGCTTTTATGTCTGCTGCCTACTGGAGAGATCACTTATGTGGCTGAGATGCCTTACTCTCCAGGTGGTTCCACTACCCTGGAGAAATGTGAAGCACTCTCTGTCCTAGGGCTCTGCAGCTGACATCCACAGCAGATGTACAAAAACATGGGTTGGAAAACAATCTGAGGACATCTCAGCCTCAGGTCCTATGACATCAACTCATATCCCTGGGTATTGAGGCCCATGGGAGAAAGCAATGGTGGGCAGATTGGTCCCAGGACAGTGTCAATGAGTTATTTGTTTCAACACCTTTAGAAATGACCTCAGCAGAAAATATCAGAAGATCGACAGTTAGATGTAAAGGTAAAGAATTGAAATGACCCATGACAATCAGAGTTCATGTGGACACACTGTGTGTTCTACTCCCAAGAGCAAATGAGAAAACCTCACTCTCTTGTGTATGGCATCCACCACTCATAGATCATGAGCAGTATGGCCCATGCTACATCAGTCACACAGACCATATAACCAACCCGTATCCCTGCTCTCCATTGTGTGATGCTCCAATAATCAGGTCAAATCCACAAATTCCTTGGCTTATACTGTGTGCAGAAATGCCAAGGCCATCATTCTCCATGAGAAACTAAATTGAGTATTTGGATATAAAACATGACCTCCTTCTCTGAATTCAGTTCCTTCTGGTGACCTATTTCTTCAAATTTATCCTTCATTATCTATTTGCTCATGCTTATCTCAAAACTGAGTAGTGACTCCAAAGCAGCACTGTGTCCAGGAGCTTAGAACCCATTAGAAACTGGGAATGAAGCCTGTGTTCAATGTGTAAGCTGTTCTTATTCCATTGTCATGCTCATAGAATTGTGGTTGCATTCTAGAATATGTATTGCCAGTGGGAGAGCTCATTGATGAGTGTGGGCTGAGGAAACATCTTTAGATGGTATGGACTATAAAGAAAACAGCACAAAATTAGGGCAATTACATGGTGTGGAGGATGGTAGATGTTATTTATTACTGGAGATGAGGTACACAGGGCTGCTATTCTCTGGATCTTGTGGAATATTTAAAAATCAACATTTAACACATGCATGGCCCCCTGGTTCTGTGATGAGCTGCCTAAGACTGTGTAAGATGTGGATATAGACAGATGTGATGGGAGTAGATGTTCATATGAAAATGAGAAAATTCATGTTTCAAAACTGAATCTGTATTGATGACAACAATCAGAATTAATGCTTTCCTTCTACTAATTATTGTTAGTTTTTAAATTAGTGCATAACATAATGGGATTTAGTGGCATTTTAACGTGTGAACCAGTGTACTTTACTGGTGATTGCTCCTTTATTGTCCATATTTGTCACTCATTTTACTATTGATTTTTTTCTCAGCATAATAGCTGCCTTGAGTTCATGTCATACGTGTTTATATGTTTCATATGAGAGAACATGTGGTAAATTTGCACAATGGAGTGTTACTCTGCTGTTTAAAAAATGACATCATCAGCTGGGCAATGGTGGTGCATGATTTTAATCCCAGGACTCAAAGGAAGAGGCAGAGGGATCTCTGTGAGTTCATGACAGCTAGGTCAACAGAGAAAGTTCCAGTTCAACCAGAGATGCACAGAAAGACCCTATCTCAAAAAACAAGACAAAAAAATGGCATCATGATATTTACAAGCAAATGGATAGAACTAAATAAAAGAAACATCTTGAGTGAGATAACCTCGGCCCAGCAGGATAAATATGGTATGTATTCACTTATGTGTGGGTATTAGCCATTGGATAAATGATAACCTACTTATAATCCATAGACCCAGAGAGCTTAGGTATAGAAAAAGGCTCTGGGAGAATGCAGGAATCTTTCAGAGGGAGAAATAGAATAGAATTTATGGGTGGAATGGGGTTAGGGGGAAATGAATTGGGTGTCAGGTGGGCAGGGTGAAGAGAAATGGGCTTGAGGAAGGGAATCTGGGGAGAAACCGCTGGAATTGAGGAGCAGTTGATGGATGGTATAGAAACCTAGTGCATTGAAGACTTCCTAAAATATATGAAGGGGAGCCTCATGAGGTCTCCTGATAATGGGGGAGATTGAGTCCCTACTGGCTTGGCTATATCTTGTTACTAAACAATGTAACAAAAATCTTTTTTTCATATTTACTTTACTGGGTGTGTGACATTGAATTTGCAATATCCTCTAGGTATGCTGATAGTCATAGAGACCTGCTCAGCTCATCATTCACTCTTTAGTTTAGTTAAAAATTTTGGACTTTCTAACCGTTATAGTTTCATTCAGTGGAAATAACAAAAATTTTATTTTTTCCCTTCACAATCAAATTTTCTTTTCATTGCCTGATTAAACTACAGTGTTCTGTAAAAATGAAGATAATGGGAACTCATGTTCTTTTCCCAATTATGCCAAGTTGTTTTTGTTGTTACCATTTGATCATTTAGCATGACAATTTTTCTGGTAGGTTTTTTATGAAAGACTATGAAATCATACTCTTAAAATGGTATGAATTTTAATTTTTTATTATTTTTTTTATTTTATGTGTATGTGTGTGTGTGTGTGTGTGTGTGTGTGTGTGTGTGCGCGCGCACGCACGCATTTGAGTGTAAATACAGACACTTAAAGTGTGGATGTGGAAGTCAGAAGTTAGTTCTCAGAATCTATTCTCTCCTCTCACTGTGGGATCCTGGGATTGGTCTCAGAGCCTCAGGTCTATCTGTGTCTCTTGTCACCAAGACATCTTGCTGGCCTTGGAATAAGTTTTTAGTACATCTGCTGTTGTTACTAAGAATTGAAGTTGGTCAGATAAGATGGCAGTTTAGAAGCCATGCTAGAACTAGCAAATGATTATAGTTGGGGAAACAAAGGGAGCAGGAATTTTTCATCACTCCATCAGCTGCTTCTCCAGTCCCTAGGATATAATTACTCAATATCCCAGTATCCATGGTTTCAGTGCTCATTGCCAACAATAGTCTGAAAATATTTAATGGGAAAATCCCAGATATAAGTCATTTGTGAGTTCTAAATTAGTGCCATTTTAAGTAGCATGATAAATACTGTGTCTTTTCATTCTTTATTGCTTGAGACTGAATAACTTTGTCCAACATGTCCATATTGGACACACTAGCCACTAATTATCATCTTCGCTGACAGACTGACAGTCATGGCATCTGAATGTTTGTGTTCATGTAACACTTACTTCAAGTTTTTATTTGAGAAAAATCAGGGTGGCTGACATTTCTATGTCTTTTCCTCTACCCATCAATTTTTTTATGTGGTTGTATTTGTAGATTTTCTGTTTTGAAAATTCTAATTCCTCTCATAAGGGAAAGTGCTTAAAAATACATAATAGTTATATTAGGATTTTTATTGAAAAATTAAGGAAACCAAGGTCTCCATTTCACATTTAATTCAATTATTTTTCCCATTTTTTGTATTAAGAAATTTTCTACTCACCCTACATACCATCCACAGCTCCCACCTCCTCCCTGCTCCCACCCCCAGCCCTCCTTCCCAAGCCACCCCCTATCTCCTTATCCTCCAAATCAAAGTCTCCATGGAGAGTCGGCAGAGCCTGGCACACCCAGCTGAGGCAGGCTCAAGCCACTCCCCTCCTCACCAAGGTTGTGCAAGGTGCCACGGAGCAGGGCTCCCTGGCACTGGGCTCCCAAAAGTCTGCCCATGCACCAGGGACCAATCCTGATTCCCCCTCCCGGGTGTCCCCCAAAGAGTTCCAGCTAAACAACTTTCTCCCATATCCAGAGGACCTAGTCTAGACCCATGGGAGCTGCAAAGCTACTAGTCCACAGTTCATGGGTCTCCACCAATATGGCCGGTCATCTCTGCATGTCTTCGCATCATGAACTCCCCATCCACCCCCACCCTTGGAATCCCTCCTCTTTCACACCAACAGGATTCCCAGAGCTCAGCCTGGTGCCTGGATGTAGAACCCTGCATCTGCCTCAATTAGTCACTGGGAAAAGGTCATATGATCACAGGGTATTCACTAGACTGGTCACCAGAGTAGACCAGTCCAGGCACCCCCTCGATCACTGCCAGCAGTCCAAGACGGGGTTATCCCTGTGGATTCCTGAGGGCTTCCCTAGCACCCTGCCTCTTCCCACTCCCATTATGTAGGGCATGAAATGGCAGACTGCAGCCCACAGCTTTGGAGAGGCAAGCTGACAGGGAAAGACACATGGATTGTCCAGCAAAGAAGTGGATGGGATCTGCATGAGCAGGCTAGGGGTAGAAGGGGTCGTGGAGGTCAAGGAAATGGGGATGAGAACAGGAAAATGGGAGGGTAGAGCTGGAGTGGGGACCGAGTGGGAGAGCAGGGAAGGAGATACCATGATGACTTGAAACTATAAAGGACTTCATGAATGAGAAAATTGTCTCTGGAAGAAATGAATTCTGTAATTAAATATTATTAACTAGAAACTATGACTTATATGAAAATCAAAATATGGATGATTAGACTAGTATCTCATTTTTATTGAAAATTCAAATTTTTTTTATTGAATGGGTTCTCTTAGAATTAAAGTTTAAATTTTTCTCCAGATGGACTTCTCTTTCTATTTAATAATGTTATTTTGTATGATGTGGTATTCTGTGGTTTTTGCTGTTTATACAATATTTTTATTAACTCTTTGGGTATATAATCTCTCATATTTACATCATACTCACCACCAAGTCCTCCCAGATCCAGCCCTTACCTCGCCTCCATCATTTTATCCTCTGTATTTTATGTAAGCCACTGTGCCCTATGTGTTGCCCAAATACTAATGGCTGGGAGGTCATTTACTACAACATAGTTAACCTAGCAGGTGTCATACCTTTAATAAAAACTGATTTTCCTTCTGGAGGCTTTCACAGTTCAGTAGCTTCTCAGTTAGCCATGGGGATTAAGGAGCCACTCCCATCTCCATTCTTGGTTAAATGGATTGCTCATCTACAGGCTTTGTTCTGGCAAACACAGCTGGTATTAATTCATGAATACAGCAGTTCTATTTGGCACAGAAGATACTGCTTTGATCAGGTGATCCCTAAACTCTGATTCTTGAAAACCTGTTCTTGTCTTCCTTCATGGTGGTCCCTGAGCCTATGTTGATATATATTTCCAAATATGGCTGACCATTCTACTGTCACTTATTCTCTGCACTCTGATGACTTCTGGGTATCTGTGTTAATGACTGTCCACTGCACAAATGTGCTTCTCTAATGATGTCTAGTGTTGCACTGACTAGAAAATGTGGAGATATGAATTTAGAGGACTGTTTGATACTATGTTCACTTAGATAAATAATAGAAGTGATTTATCCTTGGAGATCTTGGCCAGATTATATCACCAGGCACGCATTTATGTCTACTGAGCACACCTTGAATCCAATAAGAAAGTAGTTGGTTACCAATAGAATATTTGTGCCACTACTACAGATAAGGCATATCCTGCCTTGCTAGTTGTTACCATATATCCATATATAGCCTGTAGAGGGTTACTTTGATTTCTATCTTGATGAGTTTGGTTTTAATTCATCATTATATAAATTTAAGTTTTCTAATAAAAGAATAAAATCAAACACAAAAAAACACAACCCCTAAACTATGCGTGAGGATCATGAAACAATCACCCTTTCCATAATAAAATTGCTTACTTTCTTGACATCTTTGAAGCCTTATATAACCACAGTTACTATTCATTCATGTATATAACAAGCATGTGATATCTAGGGGCTAGTCACATTTGTCTTCTCACACTGATGAATGAACTTGGTTTTAGGATACATATGACTGAACATAGAACGTATTATGGAGTTTTGAGAGCTAAAGTTAAACAGCTAATTTCAGACTCCAAACAGGAATGCAACAACAACAAACACCTCATACTGTATTGAAGGAATTGTATAAAGGCAAGTCATTCTTGAAATCAATCTTTCATGAACTCACCCATTTATTTACTGATATTCTTTTTCCAGTATGATTGTAACACAGAAATAAGAATTTGTATCTTCTTACAAAAGATGGATAGACCCCATGTTCCCAGAACACTGAGGATAAAAAGGTTTCACTGTGTCTTTTATACTCTGAAATGGATGGAGAAAGAATTGTCTCTTCGAATGCAGTACAGACAACATTAGAGACCCTTGCATTGTTGTTATAATACTTTATTCTTTATCAAAGCCATGACATAGGCTGTAATTTATTAAAGAAACCAAATAATATGAAGCCCATCCAGAGTTTACCCATTCAAATATGATTACTTCAAAAAACAACCAATTTCTAAAGAAGAATTACAGGGTATCAGGGATTAGATTATTATTAAAACCTGTGGTGAGACACAATAATCTTCTATAAGGTACAGGAAACTGGATGCAAGATGACAGTTAATGCTGAGTGGTATTCAGAATAGGAACCCTTTCACATTCTGTGCTCAATGATCTACAGAGAAGCTGCTGTAGTGTTCACTAGGGGAGGAATATCATCTGCATTTTATTTTATTGTTCTGCAAATGAGCCAAAGTAAGCTTTTACCATTGTATCATGGAACAAAACCCACAGACAACCTGATCTCACATGGCAAAAAGCATGAAGCAACACAATTGAAGTCAGAAAGAGGACAGAGATGCCCACTCTCCCCACTCCTTTACAAAACTGTGGTTGGAGTATTACCTGGAGCAATAAGGCAAGAGAAGAAAGTCAAAGAGGGCACAAAGAGAAAAGGAAGTCAAACTATCCATATTTGTGAATGAGATGATGCTATACATTAGAGATGCCAAAAGTTCTACAGAAAAAAAATCTAAAAATGTTCAACTGATTCAGCAATTTGGGCAGATAGAGAAACATCTTTCTCAAATAAATTTCTTTTCTATACATCAAAAACAAAGGCAAAGAGATGAAATTCATTAACCTACTCCTATTCACAATAGTCTCAGAAAATACCTAGTAATAAACCTAACCAAAGAAGTGAAGGAATTCTACAATTAAAACTTTAAATCTCTTAAGAAAGAAATGGAGAAAGACAGTAGAAAATAGAAAGACATTCCATGCTCACAGCTTGGTAAATCTAACACTGTGAAATCACCATTTTACCAAAAGCTATTTTGTCACTACAATCCCAGTTAAAATTCCCACCTTTTTCTTCAAACAAACAGCAAAAAGTTTCTGCATGGCTAAAGGAACAATCCACCAGGTGAAAAGGAGACCCACAGTATGGCAGAGTCAAAAAAAATAAAAATGAATTAAAATAAAATAAACAAACAAAATGACCAATTCAAAAAAAGTGGACCTGGTACCTATACAGAGAGTTATAAAAAGAAGAAAAAATGGATCAAGAAATCTCAAAAAAAAATCATTATCCTAAGTTATTATGGAAATGCAAATCAAAAGAATTTTGTAATTCATCTTACCTCAGCCAGAATGGCAAACAGTAGCAAAACAATGGCCAACAAATGGTAGGAGTGGTACTCAAGCCATGGAGTCCTCAGGGACTGGAGGTAGGGTGGCAGGAAGGTCTTCTGAAGCCAGAAAATTAAGGAACAGGAGGGCAGGAAGGATAGTGAACCTCCTGTGACCTAGCCCAGTAATAGTGATTCATCACTATCAAGAAGCAATTATATACACAATGATTCACCTTCTGTGTTGTGCATAGTTTGCATTGTGGTCACCTTTATGTTAGCATGCATCATGGCCACCATGTCACATACAGTAGAGTCACGGGCTTAACTCATTCCTGTGCTTATGGAAAGAGGGTTCTTCTCCTGACAGCTTTGCTCAGTGTTTGGAGGGGTGAAAACCTAGATGTATTTCTAAGGTATTATAATTCTTAATGGCATTATGTTCTCAGACTTAAATAAATAGATTTAAAATATTATGTCTAATAATTAGACTTAAATAAATCCAATGTTCTAGTGAAAGACCCCCGGAGGAGATCTTCCCTCAGGAGAGACCCCAAGTCCAAGGAACACACCGAAACCACGGATCAGATGCAAACAGCAAGAGGGTTTATTCAGATACACAGGTACCCGGGGCGACAAAGTCTCTCGGAGGACTTGCGCACCCTCCTTGGGTAAAGGGGACTTTTTATAGGATCCCAGGGGCAGAGGCACAGTTACAGAAGCGAGAAGCATAGTTACAGGGTTCCCATTGGTTGATTCAAAGAAGGCCAGGGTGAACTTGGGGACATATTTTTAATTCTCGGAAATTTGATGTGTGTGGCTGACTTGGCCTTGGGGGTGCTTTCCCAGCCCAACTGTTTATTCCCCAAGGCCAAGTGGCCAACCAGAGATATCTTATTTTGACTCAACGGTTTCTCTCCCAGGGCGGGTGGTCAGGGTGGGTGTTTCCTTGGTCCCAGGCTTTTGCAGCTGGCTGATTATGGTTTATGCCAAGTGGTTTATCTAAACGTACATTTTGCAGTTAGGCCAAGGACGCCCTGTTTTTCTGGTACTTGCCTCGCAGAATGGTGTTTCTTATGCTAAGAAAAAGCCTGCTATAAGCGGGGTCTTTCACTAGGTTTAGGGCGTATCATGACAATATGTCGATTCAGTGGTTTATGGTGGATAAATGAATATAACAGAAAGTCAAAGTTTAGATTCAATGAGGAAACTTGATTTCTACATTAACATGAAGTTGATAATTTGGAAATCAATTCGGCAGAACCATTAGTTTCATCAGAAAGAGACACAAACTGTATAGAGAGGGGCCTGGACACAATACTGGTGTTCAGAAGTACATCTGTGGAAAAGGATTCTGTGACTCATGGAGACCATGCAAACAAGACTAGGATGGAGAGTCTCCACTTCTACAGGACATGGTGTCTGCTATTGTGTCCTGGTCAGACCTGCCATGGGGCGTTTTTAACCCTTTCCCCTTTTATTTACCATGGCATCAACTGGTGTAACAAGTTTGTATCACAATAAATGGCTTTCCTATGAGTAGTTTCTTGGTTTACACTTGTGGCAGAATCCACTAAGATGATTTCATGTCTTGGGACTCGTTCTCTATGGTCTTGGATGAAATCATACTGCTTGTGGCTGGAGAAGATCCTAAAAAAATATTTTTTATGCATATTGTGTGTTATTCTGAAAGCAAGGCCTCAGATTCAATGCCTGAGGGAAGTAATCATTGGATAATTCCACAGGGGAGTGAAGATTCCTGTCAGAAAGAACTTGAGATGGTTCAAGGGAGAGCTCCAGTCACCAATAAAATTAGAAACAAACACTTACACACATGAGCTATGTATACACGAGCTGGACCCTGTAGAGTCCACCTTATCATGCTCGTGGGTGGGCAGATACTTTGTTAATATGCTGTGCTCTTGGATTTTTATCTCTTGCTTTCTGCAGATTCCTATTCTTGTGTGCTCCTACAGAAGCAGCGAGTGCTTAGTCAGATTGAACTACCATTTAACTGGTGAAGGAAATGTGGTGATTGTTGGACTTTTCCCAGCTTTTGCTGTCTATCCACTCAACAAAACAACTGATTGGATAATGACTAAATTTAACAGAGATATTATGATTGAGTAAGTCTTTTATTCATTTATTCCTTTTCAATATTTGGTACTCATATGCCCTAGAGGAAGTACAAACTCAAACATTATTCCATCTCTATGCCATTAAGATATTTTCTAGTGACACATCTGGTGTTTCCAAATAGAAGAGTGAATTCGGGTTTTATTCTTTCTCTTTTCTGTTGTAGACATGGAATTTCCCCCATATTCTCTGTCATACCTATATCTCCTCAGGATTTTGATGTCTGAAATGCTAGTTCTGCAAGAGAAAGATTATATAATAGAGGATTGATATAATATTTGATGGAATTCTAGAGTTCTAAACACGCTCCTGTGAGAAGGGATGATGTCACTACTGTTAGTTGCTAGCAAATTCCTTGTGTGAGGTTGTAGTAACAAATATTGTCTCTGTTTGCTGCAGAAGATTTCAGGGCAGGAATGACAGAAATAGACACTGGGACCTACTGTCTGCTATAGATATGCCTTTGTCTGACTCAGATACTTCATCTGACTTCTAGTGTTTGTATTATCTGATAACTTATGATGTTCATCTGTTTGCTGCATATATAATGTCAATGTGTATTTGTTCCTTTTGTGAATGTGTTTCTGTGTACACATTGACTGTGATTGGGCCTCTGACATATTTTCTAGGAATTCTCAAAGATGCAGGATTAAGACATAGTGTCAGACTAATCTGCTTAAGTAACTTCAGTACTGCTAAAAAGAAACCATCATGTATGTTAGGATTTGAAAGAAGTCAGGTATATTTTATCCCAGGCTGACATGCCCCTAGCATGAGAAGTGCAGCTTACACTCAAGTCTGAACTCAACAAGGCAATATGGAATATATATATATATATATATATATATATATATATATATATATATATATATATATATACTATTCAGGAATTAGGTTGGAAGCAAAGGATGGAAACCCACCTAAAACAAATATAGAACAGATGGATTGTTGTCCATGTGGCATTACTGTGTCTGCTGAAATATGGCTGTGGAGTAAGTCTTCAATTCAGCAGTGGAATGGGAAAAACGTTCAAGTATGAAATGTCATTTGACATAAAGTACATTGTGATAGGTTTAGTCTGAAGTGGACATACCAATGGTAGCTGGGAAGATTTCAAAATTGGCATCTAGATAAAATATTCTATGGAAGAGTCAACTGTCTCCAAGTGACATTGCTTACTTCATGTAAGGTTACAGTGCTGTATGGTCTACCAGACACTGGATCTTGCATGCTAGAAGGAGACTCTTGTGCTTTACAGCAGATGGTGTCCCTGTTCCTCCCTGTTTCTCCTCTTCTCCTCTGCTGTTCAATTTCAGCAGCTCAGGAACCACTCTCCATCAACCTGCGTCCCTCTTCAGGTTGTACAGCAGCAATCCCACACCTGCAAAGATCACACTTGTAATTACATGAGCTCCTGTGGCTGGCTTGTCTAATATGTACAAGAGGAGAGTGTTGTGTCAATGTGATTTGATATCTTATGAAGTCAGAAAGAAATTAAAATAAACTTATAAAAGCTATAAGAATTTAACTTATTTGATTAGACAAGCCATTTTCAATTTACACTTTTCATAGAGAATGAGACACAAGCAAGCATATGCACTTCAAGGCTCACAACCACTTTCATGCTTTTGATAATTGTTTTTACATAGCTGTGAGAAACTATGTGTGTAATTTGATAGAGGAATTATTCTGTCATTCTCCAGTTAAATTTCCTCACTGTGGCTGAATAAGTATATTTATCTTAATTACCATAACTACAAAACACCATAAGTCATAGAGCTAGCATTATTTTATAGGACACTAATTTTGTCTAGTCTAATTTTCTAATTGGATTTTACTTTCTTGTCAAAATTAAGATGGTAAATGAATATTTGTTAGGTACTGAATAATGTCTAATAAGTACAATATATGTCTACCATCTGATTAAAGCAGATTAATCTACATAAGCACATGTTGATGTACACTAATAGAATCTATATGCACCGAGACTAATTTCCCTGCAAAGTAATAATGACAGTTTCTCACTTCATTAGAGTGCTTTTCCTTAACACTAACTTAAAATATGGCTGACTTAGTATGTTCAAGTTGCACTATCTCAGTTATGTGTGCATTTGCATATGAACAAATTGAAACAATTTATATTAGAAGAATATGAAACCTTAGATTTTAATTTTTTTCTATTTTACTATGGATATTTTTCAATTTATAGTTTTTCCAAATTAAAAGACATAAATATCTGCACACTGGTTATTTGAAAACATTTTTGCAATGTAATGTTTATTTTAATATTTATATTATGTGATACTAAAGGCATAAAATAACACAAACTTTAGTTGTTCAAGTTATATTTATCAATTATAAAAACTATTTATCAGAAATTGCACAGATTTCCTGCCTTGCTCTAAACCTATTTTAATTAAGTTTTGCACTGTCATAGTTATCAGTAATATTTATACATGTTCATTTATCATCATGACATCGGTATCTACAGGTTAGAGGATGATAATTTAATATGTATAAAAATGTGAAATGATTAAACTATGGAAATTATCATGTCTGGCTTTTCAGTTTTAATCGTATTAATTATTCATTTTATAATCAGCGATGTACTATCAGAACCAAGCATCTGACTGGGTATCATGTTGGTGCGTGCCATTAATCTGAGCATTTGTGAGGCATAGGCAGATGAACCTATGTTTGCAAGGCAAGCATGGTCTACATAGAAATTCTGGAACATGCAAATACATATATCGAGTACTCTTTTAGAAATATTTTTTTAGATTCTCTTACTTTAATAGTAGAACTAGTAAAACAACATATTTTGTAAATACCTTTTAGTGACAAATACATATGTAATAATATTTTGGGAATATATGACCCTCTTGAGTTGCCCACAGTGTGTTCATGTCCCAAGAGAACAAAATGCCAAGCTCTAAGCTGTGTGCTCACAATGAGATGGAGAACCATTGTCCCATTTAGTTTTGCATTGTCATGTACATAGTGCATATAATATAAAGAGATCCTTATTTAAATCATATATATGGACTCTGTACATGTTTTAAAAAGATTTTAAACTAATATATTTTGTATTAAACTTTTCTGCTCAAAATTTTGATTTTCATATTCCATTAGTTGTTAGAAAAAAAGGTTTCTGGGAGAGAATGCTGATATTTTGAAGATATTCTGAAAGTATTGTTTCATGTGGGTGAGTTTTTGAAAGCTGCTGTGTACATAGTGGACAAAGAGTACTTTCTGTAAACATATCCTCTATCTAGAGGTTTACAAGTCCACAGGGTGTGTAAAACGTAGAGTTAAAACTGACTTATGATGTCATTTAACTTCAGTATTTCTCTGTTTAATTTTTCTCATGTTACCTGTCTGTTTTTGAAAGTGAGGTATTGAAATGACCCACCATCTCTGTGCTGGGGTTGATCTGTGATTTTAAATCTAATACTGTTTCATCAATGAAGTTGGGGACTCCTGTATTTGATGTATATGTGATTAGCATTGTAATACCCTGTTGTTGGATTTTTCCATTAATGAGTACAAAGAACACTTCACTGTCTCTTCTAAATAGGACAGTTATGTCTGCTTATATTTGCTGAGGTTTTTTTCTTATTTTCTTGTTGTTAGTACATCCTGACTGCAATTTTCCCTCCCTCACTCCTCCCAGTCCCCATTTTTCCTTCTCCCCCAGATCCACTCCTCCTCCATTTTCCTTCAGAAAAGAGCAGGTCACCCAGGGATATCAACTGGAAGGGCATAACAAGAATCAATAGCACTAGGCACAAACTCTCATATCAAATCTGGCAGACACATCACAGTAGGAGGGAAAGGTCTCAAGAGTAAATGAAGGAGTCAAAGCCACCCACGCTCCCACTATTAGAGGTACGGTAAAAACAGCAAGCTAACAACAATAGCGTGTATACAGAGGACCTCGCACAGACCTGTTTAGACTCTGTAATTGCTGCTTTAGTCTCAGTGAGCCTCTATGAACTCTGCTTAGTTGACTCTGTAGACCTTGTTCTCCTCATGTTCTTGACCCCTTTGGCTCCTACAATTCTTCTTCCCCCTCTACTCCAACCTCCCAGAGGAGGGATCCAATGGAAATCTTCAATTTGGGCTTTCTCTCTCTGCCTAATGTTTGGTTATGGGTCTCCACATCTGCTCTCATCAGCTGCCAGCAAAGAATTCTCTAATGACGATTGGGTTAGGCACCATTTATGAGCAAAATATCATTAAGAATCATTTTATTGACTTTTTTTGTAGCCTAAGTCTCTGGGCTATCCAGGCTTCAGTTCCTAGTCATCTAGACAGTGACAGGCATGGGCTTCCTCTCATGCCTTGGGCCTCAAATTAGACAAGTAACTAGTTGGCCAATCCCACAAATTCAGCCTCTCCACTGCCCCAACACATCTTGAAGGGAGGATAAATTATAGGTCGAAAGTTATGTGGCTGGGTTGATGTCCCAGTCCCACCACTGGAGGGCTTGCCTCGTTACAGAAGATGGATAGTTCAGGACCCATATCTTCCATTATTAGAATTCCTTCTCTAGTGTACCTTCATAAACTCTTAGGAACTTCTACTGTATTAGGTTTCCCACACAAAATGCAACCCAATTCCAGTCATCTCTCCAAATATTCTCTTCCTTTATCCTTCCCCCAAACCTGACCCCTCTTGTTTCAATGTCCACATCATGCACCATCCCCACCCTCTGTACACCCAAAAAAATGTATTCCACTTCTCCTTCTCAGGGAGATCCATGAGTCCCCATTAGAGCCCTCCTTTTTACATAGTCTTTCTGGGTCTGTGAATTGTAGCATGATTACAATTGACTTAGCAACTAATATACACCTATAAGTGAGTATACATCATGTTTCTCTTTCTGGGTCCATGTTACATCACAAAGGATTATTTTTTTCTGGTTGCATCTATTTGTCTGCAAATTTCATGATGTCATTTTTTCTAACAGTTGAATAATACTACACTGCATAAGTGTAACAAATTTTCTTTATCCATTCTTTGGTCGAGGGAAATCTATATTGATTCCAGCTTCTGGCTATTATGAATAAAGTCCCTATGGATGTGATTGAGTATGTGTACTTGTGGTAGGACGGAGTATCATTTGGGGATATGCACAAGAGTGGTAATACTGGGACATGAGGTAGAACAATTCTCAATTTTCAGAGGAACTGCCATATGGATTTCAATAGTGCTTGTATGAATATGCACTCCCACCAGCAATGGAGGACTGTTCCCCATGCTCCAAATACTCACCAGCATAAGATGTCACTTCTGTTATTAATCTTAGCCATTCTGACTGGTATAACATGGAATTTTAAAGCAATTGTGATTTATATTTCCCTGATGGCTAAGGATGTTGAACATTTCCTTAAGTGTTTCTCAGCCATTTTGGTTTGCCCTATAGAGAATTCTCTGCTTAGATTTGTACTTCATCTTTTCACTGGATTATTTGGTTTGTTGATATCTAGTTTCTTCAGATCTTTATATATTTTGGATATTAACCCTGTATCTGAAGTAGAGTTGGTGAAAACTTTTCCCCAGTGTGTACAATGAAATCTTGTTCTATTGATGGTGCTCTTTCGGTTCCATAAGGTCCCATTTATTAATTGTTGGTTTTAGTGCCATGACTAACTATTGAGATGCTGTTCAGGTAGTCATGTCCTGTGCCAATGCATTCAAGGCTACTCCCTATTTTCTGTTCTGTTAGGTTCAATGTGTCTGGTTTTACTTTGAAGTCTTTGATACACATGGACTTGAATTTTATTCAGGGCAATAAATGTCGATCAATTTGGAATCTTCTACATGCAGACATATAGTTAAATCAGCACCATAGTGGAAGATGCTTTCTTTTTGCCTTGTGTCTCTCTGGATTCTTCATCAAAAATCAGGTGTCCAAAAGTGTGTGGATTTATGTCTGCGTCTTCAATTAGACTCCATTGATCATCCTATCTGTTTTTTATGCCAATACCATGTAGTTTTTATTGCTACAGCTCATAGTACAGTTTGAACTCAGGAATAGTGTTACCTCTGGAAGTTCTTTTATTGTACAGGATTCCTTTAACTATCCTGGGTTTTTTGTTTTTCCATATAAAATTGAATATTGTTCTTTCAAGGTCTGTAAATAATTGTCTTGGAATTTTGATGGAGATTGTATTGAATCTGCAGATTGCTTTTGGTAAGATGGCCATTTTTACTATATTGATCCTACCAACTCATGAGTGTGGGAGATCTTTCCATCTTCTGATATCTTCTTAATTTTTTTTCTTCAAAGACTTGAAGTTTTTATCATACAGGTCTTTCAAATGCTTGGTTGCTTAGTTGGAGTTACCCCAAGATATTGTACATTATATGTGAATATTTTGAAAAGTGTTATTTTCCTGATTCCTTTCTCAGTCCATTTCTCCTTGTATTGGGAGGGCTACTAATATTTTTGAGTTAGTCTTGTATCCAGCCACATTGCTGAAGGGGTTTATCAGCTGTAGGAGTTCTGTGGTAGAATTTTGGGGGTCACTTACGTGTATTATGAGATCATTTTCAAATAGTGATACATTTAACTCTATCTTTCCAAATTATATCTACATAATGTCATTCAGTTGTCTTATTGCTACAGCTAGAATTTCAAGCACTATATTGAATAGATGTGGAGAGAGTAGACTGCCTTTCTTGTTTCCAATTTTAGTGGAACTGCTTTAAATTACGCTCTATTTAACTTGATATTGGCTATAGGCTTGCTATAATTTAACCTTATTATGTTGAGGTATGATCCTTATATCCCTACTCTCTCCAGACTGCTTAACTTTTAGATACATTTGCATGGAAAATTTTTTCCATCCTTTAATGATAATTTGGGGGCTATTATTAGTTGTAAATTGTGTTTCTTGGAGACAGCAAAAATCTGGCTATTGTTTTCTGATTCAACTTCTTTTCCTTTTCTTGTAAGTAGTATTATGAGACCACAAATATTAAAAGTTATTATTGAATGGTATGTATTAATTCCTGGAATTTTATTTGTGTTTTTAGATATTTCATTAGAGGTTTATCATTCAGACTTATTTTTCAGTAATAAGTTCTGAAATTTTTTATTTTTCCTTCTGCAAATTTGAATAAGTTTATCCTTTGCTTCAGACCTAACTTTTCCTTCATTTGCCTTTTGTGAAATGGGTTTAGTGGCCATAATTTTCTTCAACCACTTTTTATCATGAAAAGTTTACTTTTCTCTGTCATTATGATTGATAGTTTGCTGGGTATAGTAGTCTGGGGGAGCGTTGGAGCTATCCTGTATCTTGGAGAATATCAGCCCAATCTGGTCTGGTTTTCTAGTATCTACTGAAAGAACCTGTTGCTATTCTGAAGGGTCCTTCTTAAATACAACTTGATCATTCTCATTTTTAGCTTTCTATATTCATTCTTGGTTTGGTATATTAACTGTCACTTTTGTTTTATAACATAGGAAGTTTCTTTTGTGGAAATTTATATTTGGAGTTCTGCAAAATCAAATAAATTAACATATATCTATAGAACAATCCAACCAAAAACTAAAGAATATGGATTCTTCTTTGCAGTCCATTAAATTTTCTCTAAAATACACTACATATTCGGATAAAAGCAAGTCTCTAATGCACAGGAGAATTTAAAGCACATCCTGCATGCTGTCAGTCGATATGGACTAAATCAGGATATAAACAACAAAAAAGAAAGATCACAAATACATGGATGTTAAGTTACACAAAACTGAACTATAACTGACTGAAGGAAGAAATCTAGAAGGACATTGACATTCCTAGAATTGAATGGAAATGAAATCATAACATATCAAATCCTGTGGAACACAAAGACAGCTGTCACAAGAGGAAAGTTTATGGAACTGTGGATCCATGTCAAAAAGAAATGAAAAATTCAACAGAAAGAATGAATCAATCCAATACTAAGATCAATAGCATGTTAGTCAAATCAACAAAAGAAAAAAGAGAATTCAAATTAATAAAATTAGAGAAGGAAGGGGAGAGATTTACAACAGACATTGAGGAAATTCAGATGAGCATAAAGATATGTTATAAAACACATATATTCCTCTAAATTGGAAAAAATTAAATTAACAGGTGAATTTCAAGATGTAAAAATGACCTACCAATGAAGTTTCAAATGAAGTTTATAGTTCAAATACATGTATAATATCCAGTGAAATTAAAATATTAACTAAAATATCCCAATTTAAAATAAAATTTTAAAGTTGGATGGAGTTGGTACACAATTCTACCTGGCCATCAAAGAAGACCTAACATTAATATTTCTCAAATTATTACACAAAATATAAAAAGAAAGAATATTTACTTTGGAAGATGGTATTACCCTGATTTCAAAAACATACAAACACCCTACTATAAAATGAAGAAAAATTAGCAGGCAACCATTTATGAACATAGAAACAAATAAAATGCTTGAAAACAGAACTCAAGAACACACAAAAATGATTATGCACCATAATCATATTGCCCTTATCCAATAGATGCAGGACTGGTTCAACACCTCTAAATCAATGAATGTAATCCCCCATTTAAACACACTAAATGACAGGGAAAAATGAATCATCAGATTAAATGGAGTAAGGCCTCTAAGAAAAATCCAAGATCACTTCATGATGAAAGTCTAGGAGAAAATAGGTACAAATAGAATAAATTCTGTTTTCTTAACAAGTGAGTTTAAGGTGTTATTCATCTCCTCTTCTACAGAACCCAGCAACATGAAGAAAATAATATTGCATTTATACTAATCACTAAAAGCATGTCAACAGGGGAATGAACTTTGGCACACAAATCAAGGAACTATGTATAAAATACAAAGTCAATGAAATAAAACTTCCCAAATATTATATTTTTCTTATGAAATGTCATAATATTCTTTCATATTTGTGGAAATTTGGTGGCTACAGAGTGCAAGTTATTTTCCTCACAAGTGACTAATATTAAGAGAATGAGTAGATATATCAGAAGGTGACATGATTGCAGTGCAATATAAGAACTAAGTTTACTTTTGCAGGTCACAAAAGCAAAATGGGGGAGGGAGCATTACAGTGCAGATGTGTAAACCTGTTGTTTTTGGAGAAACGAGGGGGAGAAGCAGGAAAAATCCAAGTTTATGTGCCACAAAATACGTGTTATTAAATATGGATGAAGATAACAACCCCTATTTCAATTTTCACTGTCAACAATCATGTACGTGCACACACGCCACAGAAAAATATATACACATATCACACAACACACTTAGAAAACGAATTGTTATAGAATTGTCAACTAATGTTCAGACAGGTTGAATGGCCTGGAAGATCCTGAATTAAACAATGTCTTAATAACTAGTGGCTTGATCAAGAAATATTTTATTTTTCATGGTTGTGCAGAATGAAAGTTGGGGTCTAGGAGATCTGAAGACCTTCTACTAATGCATGGACAGAATTTATCACAGATATAAGGCAACTGAATCTTTGCTTACCTTCTTAGAGCTCAAGTTATTGGTAGGTTCACATTCAGGGTATTTCATAGTCTTATAGAAATAAAACTAAGAACCTTTTAAGTCATATAGGAATTCAATATAGTAGCAGCTTCTTAAAATATATACATATATGAAAGAAATCTCAAAGGAATCACCAAAAAACAGGGGAGAGAAAGCCCTAACAAAATATTTCTCACCAACAGACAAAACTTCCAGTTCTGGGAAGAGTTAATTGCACTGTTAGCAAAAACAGGCCCCCTGGAAATGCCCAAACAACCCAGGCTACTGCCAAAGCTATTGGTTGCTCTCCACAAATTGATGGTAAAACCCCATTGCTGAAGACAACCCTACAGGACTCATTGAACATGGAGAAGTTGAGCTAGTGCCTACCTAGAATCTTTGCTCCTATACACTAGTGATTGTGGAACTGGAAGGCAGTGTGCACGGAGATTGCATGGAGGTAAACAACAACCCAACTATAGACACTCCAATCTATAATGATGTCCTGCCTGCAAGATATACTGGTGCAAAATGGCTCAAAGCCTGTTGGACTAAACAACAAATATCTGATTGGATTTTAGGTTCACATCATGAGATGGACCCCAACACCTCTCAGACTGTCAAGAACTTGAAACAAGATAGGCCATGAAACCAGGGGGAAACCAAATACTATTGTTTTGCTAGACATGTGACAATGTAATGTCACCTAAGGATATTCTGCCATATTCATAGATCATTGTGTCACTCAGTTATCATCAAAGATGTTCTCTCCAGCAGTGAAACACTCAGTCCTAAAGGAGATGCCTTCATAAAGTCTTTTCCCTCAGGGCTCAGGGAACCCAACAGAAGAGGAGGTGGAAAGACTATATGAGTCAGAGAAAGCCGAATACACTGAGGAAACAAAGACTTTCTAAACATAGCAGGACTGATACACATATGAACTCAAGAGACTGGGAAGGATGCACAGGGCCTGTACCACTAAGACAGCTGGGTTGCCAGCACTGAGAGAGGAAGTGGACATAAGCCCTCATCTTTAATTCAGAAGCCAACTCCAAGTTTTCACAAGCCTCCATCACGAACCCAGTTGCAAATACAATAACTGGTTTTCTTCAAGGGAGTCTCGTTGGGTAAACAAACAATTCATGAGAGCAGACACCATGCTCAGTAGTAGATGGAAAACAAAAAAAAAAATAAACTTAATAGCATTTGTGTATTTTAAATTTTTTTAAGATTATATGACTTTTGTGCACAATTATTGTTTCTGATTTCTTCTTTTCATGATTTTCTTTGTATGAAAATGTCTGCCTTTTCCTCTATTGTGTTTCTTGTCTTTTTCTTTGGATTTTTGTCTTCTGTTTGTTTACTTATTTTATCCAATTTTGGCTTGTCAGTTTTTATTTTAATTTATCAAGATTTTCCAATACTTGTTTGTTTTCTAATAAGAGAGAGGAAGAAAGGGTATAGATTTGAGCAGGAGGGGAAGTGAGGAGAACCTGGAGGAGTTGGTGGAGGGGAAACTGTAATAGGATTATATTGTATGAAAAAAATCTATTTTCAATATGTTTGCACAAATGTCATGTGTTGTGTGGTGTGAGTCTTCCTGCTAAATATTGTTCTACCTTCTGTGCAGGTTCAAGTTGAGGAATTACCAATGTATTTTGGCCATGATGTTTGCTATTGAGGAAATCAATAGCAATCTCTATCTTTTACCTAATACATCCCTGGGATTTGAGGTTCATAATGTCCCAAATGGTCAAAGGGCCACTCTGGCAACTCTTTTTGGCTCACTTTCAGGGAATGGCTATGGCATCCCTAATTACAGATGTGCAAGAGAGGGCATGTCAGCTGCTGTACTTACAGGACCATCATGGGCAATATCAGAATACATAGGAACACTGCTGGATCTTTACAAATTTCCACAGGTGAGAGAAGGTGATGGGATAAGACATGATGTCAGCTCTGCTTGGTGATATTTCAGCTGTCTGTGAGGAAAAGAGGGCAAGCTTGAGTAACTCTTCATGGACAGGGAAATAAAGCAGACACAGTTGACACATCTATATTTTTGTAGCTTAGAAGAGAGAGAAGGGGAAGGAAGGGTGGAGCAGACACACCATTATTAATCCTCTAAATGTTGTCTCTATTTCTTCAGGATATAAATCACACTGTAGTGTGTATGCATTAATTAAGTAAAATCAACCTTGGTTCAGTGGGGCAGAGCCTGCAAATAGTTGCATGGAATCAGCCATAGAGCATTCTGATGAATCAGGAATACAGATAGAGAGACAGCACAGGAAGGGGTAGGGAGGGACACGGAATTTGGTTGTTTTGCTTTGGGACGAATGGAGAGACATGTCTCTTGCTGGGTCTCCAGTCAAACAGGAAGGTCACATGGATGCTCTTTGGTCTCTATGATCTAACAGGTTTTCAACCTCACATCTGACTTCTCAGTCTTTGTTGGTAAAAAAAAAAAATGATAGAGACTTAGTTTAAACCTACATAGAGCAGCCACCATGTACCCAGGATGAGGGACTGGATGCCCCTCCAGGTTGCAGCCTGAGTGACTGTTGGGGCACTGACTGTGGGGCTGTGGTGATGAAGACAGTAATTAAAGTATCGGTAGATTCATGTACAGCTGCTGGGCTGACCGAAGAACATCACTGTATGTTCTCATAAAGCCAAAGGAAGACAGATTTGAATTTCAAAGCAGGATTGTGCTAAAGGCTTCAAACCATTGCTGTAGAATTTTGTTCATTTTTTATGACAACGTTTTTCTTTCCAATTGTTTTTCCCCACAGCTTAGTTTTGGGCCTTTTGATACTACCCTGAGTGAACAAAGAAGGTTTTCTTCCCTGTACCAGGTGGCCCCCAAGGACACATCTCTCACACTTGGCATTGTGTCTTTGATGCTTCATTTCCACTGGAACTGGGTTGGGCTGTTCATCATAGATGATCACAAAGGTGCCCAGATTCTGTCAGATTTGAGAAGTGAGCTGGAGAAAAATGGAGTCTGCATAGCATTTGTGGAAATGATCCTAGCCGTCAGGGGTTCATTTCTAACCACATCTTGGAAAAATCAGGTGAAAATCCTGGAATCATCAGCAAATGTGATTATTATTTATGGGGACACTGATTCTCTACTGAGCTTAATAGTAAATATAAAGAAGAAGTTAGTCACATGGAAAGTCTGGGTCCTGAACTCACACTGGGATCATTCCACATTTGATAACTATTTCCTGTTAGATGCATTACATGGGACCCTTATTTTTTCACACCATAAGGAAGAGATGATTAATTTTACGGATTTTGTTCAGACAGCCAATCCTTATAAATACCCAGAAGACATTTATCTTCATGTATTATGGCACTCATTCTTCAATTGCTCATTTTTGAGGGAAAACTGTAAAATTGTGGATAACTGTCTGCCTAATGCCTCCTTGGGATTCTTGCCAGGGAACATATTTGACATGACCATGAGTGAAGAGAGTTACCATGTGTACAATGCAGTGTATGCTGTGGCCCACAGTCTGCATGAAATGATGCTCAATCAAGTACAATTTCAGTCTCATGGAAAAGAGAAAGAGATGGTATTCTTCCCATGGCAGGTAATGTCACTCTGGTGGTATTATAATGTCAGAAAGATGCCACTCTAAGGGTTTATAAATGCACTAAAACTAGACAATACATAGATTAGATTATTTTCTCAAAATCTATGAGAGAGACTGTGTAAGGAGGAGTCTGTTTTAAGTTGATATGGAGTTTTATTTCAAGGGGTCATACAATATTTCCAGGGTAAATTTTTCAATACAAAATGTCCATTAACCCCAGAGATTTCACACAACAGAAAACACACAGACAGAGAATTGTCACAATGGACATGGATACTTCTAAAATCCATACGTTACATAAATGAACACTCAGAAAAGCATTCATTTTACATAGTGAAACTCTAAGTATTTTCAAAATTTAATTGGATGTTACTAAATTTTCTTTTTTATTTTATTTATTTTATATGAGCATTAGTGTTTTGAATGCATGTATGTCTGGTGAGGGGTTCTATTCCCCTTGACCTGGAGTTACAGACAGTTGTAAGCTGCCGTGTGGGTTCTGAGAATTGAGCCCCAGTCCTCTGTTAGAACAATCAGTGCTCTTAACCTCAGAGCCATCTCTCAGGCCCAGATGTGACTATATTTTAAAAGAAGGTGGGAGTTTTCTCCATGCTCATACATGATTTAGGAGTGCTGAGTTCTGTTTTTTAATGCAACTAATTGGAATATTTTAGAACCATAATGATGTTTCCATTATCTTGGATATAACTTGATTGATATGAGTGATACCTGTATTAAAGGTGCTTTTCACAATAAAAATTAAAATCAAGAAGAGATGTTGCCTAATTCTGCCTCTGTTGTACCTCTCTGGAGTTCATGTAACATAACAGCATGCATCTCTTCCAGCTTCACCCTTTTCTAAAGAACACTGAACTCATCAATCATGCTGGAGACCAGGTGGTTCTGGATTATAAAAGGAAATCATATGCAGAATATGACATTCTCAATTTTTGGAATTTCCCAAAAGGTCTTGGGATAAATGCAAAAGTAGGAACATTTTCTCCAAATGCTCCAGAGGGCCAGAAATTCTCTTTATCTTCTCACATGATACAGTGGGCCACAGGATTAACAGAAGTGTGTGTCATCTTACTTCACTATTTTGACCTGTATGTAAATTTCAAAAAACTTACTTATGCCCACACAGGACCCATTTATAGACACATAATAACTACCAATATAAAGAATTCTCTTCATATCTAACTTTTCTAGATTAACTATATATTTTCCAATATGGCCATTTATTTAATATGGATTTTCATCATTATTACAGATCATTTGAAAAAAAAGATTTATTTGATCTCACTTTGAAAGTTTTCAGCCAATGATCAGTTGGCCTTTGTAGCTAGGGTTTTTCTCCTGGGGTTCCGCCAAACCCCGGCAGTCCTGGAGCCCACTTATAAAATAAACATACAGACACTTATATTATTTAAACTGCTCAGCCATTACCTCAGGCCTACCATTGTCTAGCTCTTTCTCTTATACTCAGCCCATTACTGTTAATCTGTATGTCGCCACATGTTCTATGACTTTACCTGCTGCCTTTACATGCTGCTCCCTGGACGGCAGGCTGGCTTCTCCTACAGACTCCACCTCACAGCCTCTCCTCTCTGTTTGTCCCGCCTATCCTATACTTCCTGCCTGGCTACTGGCCAATGAGCATTTTATTCATTTACAACATACAGGACATCCCACAGTAGGCCTTTTGCTTCTAGGCCCCTGTCAAGACAGAAGAGCATGAGGAAAATATTTAGACGTGTTAGTTGTTTGTTTTGCTGTTGCAAAAAGGGTACTTAACAAACAGTATGGGAGGTTTTCCTTGGGTCATAGTTTGAAGGTATGTTCATTCACTGCAAGTCATGTTTTAAGGTGGTAGAGATAGCTGTTCACATTGCATCAACAGTCAGGAGGCACAGATAGCTGAATGCTACTGTTATCATCCTTTCTTCCTTTGCATTCATTAGGGACCAGGACCAATAACTCGAAATTGCCCACTTTAGAGAAGTTTTTCACCTCAAGTAACCTAATGTAGAAAACCTTTCCCAACAGTTCTCCTAGATTGTTTTCCATGAAGGTTCTAAGATGAACCACTACTGTGGAAGACAAGATGAATATGTACCATGGAAGAAAAAAATTACTTGCCTTTCTATCCAGGAGTCAAGAGACAATAGGTTATAGTCTCATCAAGACATGCTACTGGGCTGGAGAGATGGCTCAGAGGTTAAGAGCACTGCTTGTTCTGCCAAAGGTCCAGAGTTCAATTCCCAGCAACCACATGGTGGCTCACAACTATCTGTAATAAGATCTGGTGCCCTCTTCTGGCCTGCAGGGATACATGCAGACAGAACACTGTATACATAATAAATAAAGCTTTAAAAAAAAAGACATGCTACCAAGGACCTAAACTCTTACTTTCACACCTCATCTCATAATCTTTCAACATCGTGCCAATAAAGTGATATTATTAGGGTCAAGCATTTACCACATGGGCCTGTAAATGATGCACTTTAGCAATAAAAAATTCAACTGTATGAATTTAGAAATATTAACATAAACAAATTAACAATTCTAGGTCTTATCGGTGGTCTGTTCAAAAACACTCTATTAGAGATTCCATAAAACATGGCCATTTGCTAACATTCATATTATTATTCTCAGATTCCTCAGTCTGTATGCAGTAAGAGCTGTTATCCTGGATTCATGAAAACCCACCGAGAGGGTGAGGCTTCGTGTTGCTTTGACTGCAAGCAATGCCCAGAGAATGAGATTTCCAATGAGACAGGTACATGTCAATCATGCAGAAAACATCACAGCTCTCCACACCTGCAATATCCAAGCAAATGAAAAATATCTGTAAGTGAACTGCAATCAGTTCACTTCAGTGAAGACAATCAGTTTTCTTCCTCCCAACTGTTAGAAAACAACAGGTTGCAATTCATTTTTCCCACTCGAAAAACACACTCGTGGCATTGAAATTCATACCTGCTCTGTGTTCTTGAATCCTTGTGGACATGTCTGTCTAGAGAAAACCACTCTTCCCATACCAGTGCAGTATGCTGCATGTCATCATGCACTTTGTCTCTATTTCTTCTCTATTGCTGTACAAAGGCACTATAACCAAGCAACTTATAAAGAAGACATTTAATTGGCTTAAAATTTCAGACTGTTAAGGGTCCATGAAGGCACAGCAGAGGCATGTGTGGTAGATTGATGAGATAGGCCCCCAAAGGTTCATATGCTTGCATACTTGGCCTACAGGTGTGAAACTGTTTGGAAAGGATTAGGATATGTGGCCTTGTTGAAGGATGTCTGTCACTGAGGATGGGAATAGAGATTTCAAAAGCCTGCTTCATTCCCATTTATGTCTCTCCTCTCTGTCTCTGTCTCTGTGTCTCTGTCTGTCTCTCTGTCTCTCTGTCTCTCTCTCTCCTCTCTGTCTCTCTGTCTCTCTCTGTCTCTCTCTCTGTGTGTGTGTGTGTGTGTGTGTGTGTGTGTGTGTGTGATCCCTATGAATCAGATGTAATCTCTCAGCTATTTTTCCTGCTCCATTCCCTCCTTCCTGCAGCTTGCCATGTTCTCCATCTGGAACTGTGAGCCTGCAATTATATTCTTTCTTTTATTAGTTGTCTTTGTTATGATGTCTCTTCATAGCAATAAAAATTTAACTAAGACAGTGTGACGACAGGAACAATTGAGACTTTACATACTGATTCACAAGTAGGAGACAGAGAAGAAACACTCTGTATGACAAAATCCTTAAAACCATTCCACAACAACAAGCCTCTCTCACAAAGGTCCACATCTCCTAATCCTTTCCAAATAGCTCCACTCACTGGGGACAAGTCACACAAGTATGTGATGTAAGGGGAAGCATTCTCACTCACACCACCACAGTTTTCTCCCTTCTACCCATAGACTTGTGAACATGTGGTGGTTTTATTTTTTTTTACTTTAATTCAATTTTATGATAATTCTACATATTATACAATACATCCTGAGAACAGCCTTCCTGTCCTTCCCTCCACCCAGCCACACACGCCACCTCCCCTTCTTTCCCAGATCCACAGGTTTTTTTTTCAGTTCCTTTCCAAAAATGACAGGCCTCTGAGTGATATCAACTGAACTTGACGTAACAAGATGCAATAAGACTGAGCATAAACTCTCATATCAACGCTGGACCAGACAACCCAGTAGGATGAAAGAGTCCCCTGTACAGACAAAAGATACTCCCACTTCCAACTGTTAGGAATCCCACAAAAATCTCAAGCTAAAATAAACTCAGCATGTATTCATAAGGACTAGCACAGACCCATGGAGGCTCGCTGATTGCTGCTTCAGTCTCTATGAGCCCCTATGAGCTCTGCTTATGTGATTCTTCAAGCCATGATCTCCTGGTGACTTCAAACTCTTTGATGCCTACAATCCTTCCTTCTCCTCTTCTGTGTTGTTTACCAAACTTCCTATAATGTTTGGCTGTGGGACTCTGCATCTCATCGGCAGCTGGAGTAAATCTTCCTGATGATGATTGGGCTAGGCACCAATCAATGATTATATCAATTACATTTCCCTTTCCCAGGGATGTCCATTTGTCACCCCTAGAGCCCTACTTGTTACTTAGTCTCTCTGTGTATGTGGAATGTAGTGTGATTATCCTCTACTTAACAGCTAATGCTCACTTAAAAATAAGTAATTATCTTGTTTGTCTTTCTTGTTCTGGATTACCTCACAAAGTATGTTTTCTTTTCCTACTTCCATCCACTTACCAGCAAATTTCATGACGTCTTTTTTTCTAACAGATGAATAATACTCCCTTGTGTAAATGTACCACATTTTCTTTATTCAGTCTTTGGTTGAGGGATATCTAGATTATTTCCAGTTTCTAGCTATTATGAATAGCATTGCTGTGATCAGGGTTAAGCAAGTTTCTTTATGAGAGGATGGAGTGTCCTTTGGGTATGTGCCCAAGAGTGGTATAGCTGGGTCTTGAGGTAGGTCAGTTCCTGATTTTCTGAGAACTCACTATAGTTGTTTTATAATGGCTGTACAAATTTTCACTCCCACCAGCAGGGAAGAGTGTTCTCCTTGCTCCGTGTCTTCACTAGCATAAAAAGTCACTTGTGTGATTGATCATAGCCATTCTGACTGGTGTAAGATAGAATCTCAAAATCTTTTTGGTTTGCATTTCCCTGATGGCTAAGGATATTGAACACTTCTTTGAGTGTTTCTTAGCCACTTTAGTTTCCACTATTAAGAATTCTCTGTTTAGCTTTATACCTTATCTTTTCATTTGATTATTTGGTTTGTTGATGTCTAACATCATTTGGATATTAGCCCACTATTTGATGCAGAGTTGGTGAAAATTTTTTCCCATCCGTAGGCTACCATCTTCTCCTATTTATGGTGTCCTTTGCCTTACAGAAGCTTATCAGTTTCATGAGGTCCCATACATTAGATGTTGATCTTAGTGCTTGTGCTATGGGTGCTCTGTTCAGGAATTCATCTCCTGTGCCAAAGGGATCAAGGCTACTCCCCACTTTTTCTGTTAAGTTCAGTGAATCTGGTTTCTTCTTCAGTCTGCTTTTATGTGAAGGCTTTTGATCCATTTGGACCTGAGTTCTATGCAGGATGATGATTATAAATCTGTTTACATTCTTCTATATTCAGAAATCCAGTGAGATCAGTACCATTTGAGGACTATGTTTTCTTTTTTCCATTGTGTCTCTCTGGCTTCTTTATCAAGATTCAGGTGTCCATAGGTGTGTGGATTTAAATCTGGGTCTTCTATTATACTCCCTTGATCAACCTATCTGTTTTTATGCCAATACTTTATGGGTTTTGCTAGTATAGTTCTGTAATAGAGTTTTAAATCAGGGATGGTGATACCTCCAGCAGTTCTTTTATTATACAAGATTGTTTTAACTATCTCAGGTTTTTTGCTTTACCATATGAAACTGAGTCTTGTCCTTTCAACTCTGTAAAGGGTGGAATTGTGTTGCAATTTTGACATGGATTACATCGAATCTGTAGATTGCTTTTGGTAAAAATGGCCATATTTTCCTAGGTTGAACCTACTGACCCATGAACATGAGAGACCTTTCCATCTTGTTTTATTGTCTTCATTTCTTTCTTCAAACACTTGAATTTTATGTTATGTAAATCTTTCACTTGCCTGGTTAGGGTTACCCCAAAACATTCCATATTGTTTATGGCTATTGTGAATGGTGTTGTTTCCTGATATCTTTCTCAAACACTTTGTAATTTGTAAAGGAGAGCTACTGAATTTTTTAATTATCTTGTATTCAGCCACATTGCTGAAGTGGTTTATCAGCTAGAGGAGGTCCCTTGCAGAATTTTGGGGTCAATTATGTTTACTGTAATATCATCTACAAATAATGATACTTTCAAATCTTCCTTTCCAATTTGTATGCCCTTTATCTCCTTCCGTTGTCTTATTGTCCTAGCTAGAACTTTTAGTATGACATTGATTACTTTTGGAGGAAGTACACAACTTTGTCTTGTTCCTGAATTTAGTGGAATTTCATGAGTTTCTCTCCATTTACTTTAATGTTGGCTATAGGCTTGATATAAATTGCCTTTGTGATGATTAAGTACGTTCCTTGTATCCCTAATCTCTCTAAGACTTTTATCCTGAAAGGTGTTGGATTTTGTCAAAGGATTTTTCAGTATCCAATGAGATGATCATATGCAATTTTCTTTCTTTCTGTTTGTGTATATGGTGATTATATTTACTGATTTTCATATGTTGAAACATCCCAAAATCTCTAGGATGAAGCCTACTTGATCAAGATGGATGATGTTTTTGATATGTTCTTGGATTCTATTTGCAAGAATTTTATTATATATGCATCTATATTCAAAAGGGAATTTGGTCTGTTACTCTCTTTCTTTGTTGACTCTTTTTGTGATTTGGAAATCATGGTGACTGTGACCTCAAAATGGATTTAGCAATATTCTTTCTGTTTCTATTTTGTGGAATAATTTGAGGTGTGTTGGTATTAACTCTTCTTCAAAGGTCTGGGAGAATTCTGTGCTAAAACTACCTGGCACTGGGCTTTTTTAGCTTGGTAGACTTTTAATGATTGCTTCTATTTCCTTAGGAGTTATAGATCTATTTAAATAGTTTATCTGATCTTGATTTAATTTTGGTAAGTTTTATCTATCAAGAAAAATATCCATGTCTCTTAGATTTTCCAATATTGTGGAGTACAGCTTAAGTATGACCTAATGAGTCTTTAAGTTTCTTTGGTGTCTGTAGCTTTCCCCTCCCCTTGTCATTACTGATTTTGTTAATTTGGGTATTCTCTCTCTGCCTTTTAATTGGTTTGGATGGCGATTTGTCTTTCTTGTTGATTTTCTCAAAAACCAGCTCTGTGTTTCATTGATTCTCTGTGTTCATCTCTTTGTTTCTATTTTCTTGATATCATCCTGCAATTTGATTATTTTTGCCATCTATTCTTCTTCGGTGTTCTTGCTTCTTTTTGTTCTAAAGCTTTCAGGTGTACTGTTAAGTTGCTGGTATGAGAGCTCTCCACTTTTTATGTAGGCACCTTTTTCCAGCCCTTTACTCACAACTCATGTCTATATTTGGTGTAGAGATGTGTTTCTTGTATGCAGCAAAAGGATGGATTCAGTTTTCATATCCATTCTTTTACCTATGTCTTTTTACTGGGGAATTGAGTCCAATAATATTGAAAAATATTAGTGATCAATAATTGTTAATTCCTGTTATTTTGTTGTTGGTGATGGTTTTTGTGTGTGTGTGTGTGTGTGTGTGTGTGTGTGTGTGTGTGTGTGTGTGTGTGTGTTTGTATGTGTGTGTGTGTGTGTGTGTTTGTGTGTTTCTATTTTTTGGTTTTTGTTGGTATAAGATTATCTATTGCTATATATTAGTGGGTGTAGTTAACTTCCTTAGAGTTTTGGTTGAAATTTTGGTTCCTATACCTTCTCTAGATCTGTGTTTGTGGATAGATATGATTTAAATCTGAACTTGTCATGAAATATCTGGTTTTCTCCATCTGTGGTGATTGGGCGTTTTGCTGGATATAGTAGTCTGGGCTGGTATCATTGTTCTCTTAGAGTCTACATAACATCTCTCCAGACTCTTCTGGCATTTATAGGCTCCCTTAAGAAGTTTGATGTATTATTTTATATTATATTATTTTATTTTATTTTATTATTAAGAGATTTTTCTATTCACTTTACATATCAACCACGGATTCCCCTGTCCTTTCTCTTCCAACCCCCAAGCCTTCTCCCTGAAACCACCCCCCATTGCCACCACCTCCTAGGCAAGGTCTCCCCGAGGAGTCAGCAGAGCCTGGGAGATTCAGTTGAGGCATGTTCAATCCCCTCCTACCTGCACCAAGGCTGAGCAAAGTGTCTCAGCATAGGCACTAGGTTCCAAAAAGCCAGCTCATTCACTAAGGACAGGTCCTGGTCTCACTGCCTGGGGGCCCCCTAAACAACTGTCTCACTTATCCAGAGGGCCCAGTCCAGTACCTTGGGGACTATTCAGCTATTGGTTCACAGTTCATATGTTTCCACTAGTTTGGCTAGGTGTCTCTGTAATTTTTCCACTCATGGTCAGGATATCTCTTGCTCATATAATCCCTCCTCCCTCTAATTGGTTAGACTCTTAGAGCTCCACCTGGGACTTGGCCATGGATCTCTGAATCTGCTTCCATCACTCACTGAATGAAGGTTCTATCATGACAGTTAGGGTGTTCAGCCATTTGATCACAAGAGTAGGTCATCTCAGGCACCCTGTCAACCTTGCCACTGGAGTCATTTTTGTGGATTCCTGGGGACTGCTCTAGTACTCTGCTTCTTCCTATTCCCATGGTATCTTCATTTATCATGGTTTCTTTTTCCTTGTTCTCCCACTCTCTTCCTGATCCAGCTAGTACCTATCACTCCCCTAAGCACTCTTTCCCACGACGCTTGCCCTCTGTTAATCCTCTTACCCCCAGTTTGCTCATGCAGATCTCACCCATTTCTCCATTGCTGAGGGATCCCTGTGTCTTTCCTAGGGTCTTCTTTACTACCTAGGCTCCCTGGAGCTGTGAGTTGCAGTCTGATTATCCATTGCAGTATATCTAGACCTCTGGGATTTAGATGCCAACCTCACCTCTGTACTTCCAATAACCTGTGTAGCCTCTTGTGTTCTGGATATCTGCTTGGTGTCTGGGATTCCTAGTACAGCATAGGCTCCAGTAAAGCAGAAGATTTCTGCAAAAGTTGTGGGCTGCAAAAGGGAGTGGAGGTAGTGGGCAATTTCGGGGGTGTTGGGCCAGCTTTGGTGAGTGTTGGCTGGCTGTGGGCAGTGTTTTATCTTGGGTCTCTAGAACCAGCCTGGCCTGAGGTAAAATAGAAGTCTTCTGCCTAAGGTGTGAGATGGAATATGGAGCCCAAAGAAGGGAGTACAGTCTGGGCCTCTAGAGCAGGCTTTAAGGAGTGTTACCAGGTGGTATGGTATCCTACCTGGGGTCCCTAGGATGAACCTGGCATCCAGTAAAGATGCCAGAGTTGTGGGGTGGAATATGGAGCCCAAGAGACATGGTGCTGCTGGCTATGTTGGGCATGCTTTAAGGAATGTTAGCCAGTAGTTGGGCAGAGACTTACCTGGTATCCCTAGGACCTGCCAGAGCTGTTTGCTGGAATATGGATCTGAGTGAAGGGGATGACAGGGTCTCTAGAACCAACCTGGCCTTTGATAAAGCAGAAGTCTTCTGCTGAAGTTACGGGCTGGAATATGGAGCCCTGGGGCAACAGTGCAGCCTGGAGCCATTGGGAAGACTGGGGTCCCTAGGACCAGCCTGGACTCCATTAAAGTGCCAGGGTTTGGGGCCAGAATATGGAGACAAGTGGAGATGGTAATGTTTTAAGCTGTTGTTTTTCTTTATTTATTATCTTCTGGTCATGTTGGACTTTTCCTTTATACTTTGAATCACAACTTTGTCTTTTGTGCTTTTGTGGTTTGTGTGTGCATGTGTGAGAGAGTGAGTTTATTTAATGGTTGTTTTGGTTTGTTGGGATTTTGCTTTTTCTTTTTTAAAGAAAGAGAGAAAGACAGGGTGTGGAATTGGGTGGACATGGAGAGAATCTGAGAGGAGCTGGCAGAGTGCAAAATCATGATCAGAATGTATTATATAGGGAGTGTGAATGGTAATGTAATGATATAAAGAGAATTAAATATATATCAAAAATAAAAAGTGTATAGAAATATGGACATTATTACTACATTGAAAATATAGCAGAAAAATCCATAATCATAAATCATAATTGAAGAGTAAATCAATAAGATATTCAAACACTTGTCCATAAAGACATAAGAATACATGAGTAGTTCTTTATCTATGCAATACATGGATACTACTGTACAGAGTTATGAAAACAGTGTCACTGATGAAGTGGTTCAAGGCTGAAAGACTTGAAGAATTTTAAATCATTCAGGCTCCTTCATAGAATGAAGACACTTAGAGAACACTGTGGATTTCGTTAATGTAGATGCATTTGGAATATAAGAGAACATCATTATAAGATTTCAAAGGACATTCTTTCTATCACACTGAAGTCTCATGCCCTCTTAAGAATGGAGATGTATTAATGAAGAGGCAATGACAGAGTAAAATTAGGTTCATGTGATGTATATCAGTGCTCTAGTGACTTTTAAAACAGATACAAGAGTGTCGCTAAAGATGAGGATACCATATGAGTAACAACAGAGAAAGCCTGATGCTTCTTAATTTCTGTCAGCATGAAGTAGAAGGCAAATTGAGTTTAATCTTCCTGTATTTATATGTGAAACAAAGCAAGGCTGTTCAGATACCATTGCAATGTTCTGGAGCAGGTAAGTGACTTAGAATAAAAAAAGAAACCTGAGTATGCATTCATAATCGCCTGCATTTCTGCCAGATGTGGATCAGTGTGTGAAGTGTCCAGAAACACACTATGCAAATAATGAGAAGAGCCACTGCCAATATAAGACTGTGACATTTCTGGCCTATGATGATCCCTTGGGGAAGATATTCAGCATGATGTCCTTGGGTTTCTCATCACTCACAGCTGTTGTTCTTGGGGTGTTTCTGAAACACAGAGACACTCCCATTGTCAAGGCCAATAACTGTCATCTCAGTTATATCCTGCTCATCACTCTCATCCTCTGTTTTCTCTGTCCCTTGCTTTACATTGGCCATCCTAGCAGAGTCACCTGTATCCTACAGCAGAACATATTTGGACTTCTGTTCACTGTGGCTCTTTCCACTGTGCTGGCCAAAACTCTCACTGTACTTATAGCCTTCAAGATCACTACTCCAGGGAGAACGAGGAGGTGGCTGCTGACAGCAAGGGCCCCTAATTTGATCATTCCCATCTGCACCCTGCTGCAAGTTCTTCTCTCTGGAATCTGGCTGGCAACCTCTCCTCCATTTATTGACAAAGATGTTCATTCAGAACATGAGCACATCATCATCATTTGCAACAAAGGCTCAGCTATTGCCTTCTACTGCATCCTGGGATACCTGGGAACACTGGCTATAGGCAGCTACCTTATGGCTTTTTTGTCCAGGAATCTGCCTGACACATTCAATGAAGCCAAGTTTCTGGCTTTCAGCATGCTGGTGTTCTGCAGTGTCTGGGTCAGCTTCCTCCCTGTCTACCACAGCACCAAGGGAAAGATCATGGTGGCTATGGAAATCCTCTCTATCTTGGCTTCTAGTACATCAATCTTAGGCATCATCTTTGTCCCCAAGTGCTATATAATACTATTAAGACCAGAAAGGAACTCACTTCATCACATTAAGGACACAATATATGCTAGAAAAACAATCCTTAAAACCTAGCTCCCATATTTCTTAAATTAAAGAGTTTTGAAGCATGATTGTTCTTCACTATCTGAATGCTCACATATGAAGTCATAATTTGGCATTTGATCCCATAGGCTATTATTTCTTTAAGTAATCATATTAAGCTAAATGAATTCTGCATCCATCCTCTTATTCATGTTGGAATATAGCTTGTATTTTGAGTCCTCCTCTTACATTCACTATTACTTTCGTGTTATTGATTTCATTTGCTAATGAAATGCTAATTTGGGAGTTCTTCTACTTGGATCATTCACATATTTTATGAATTTGACCACTAGATTATTCCAAAAAAAATTATTTCCACTGTCAATTACGTATGCTGATGAACAGATTCAAGAGTCATACATGTAAATATTCTTAAACATTTTGTAAATTTGACATTCAGTACAACAGATTTCTGTCAATATAGTGTTTTGTTGCTGAAGCCCTTGAGACATTTCTCCAATTTCTCATACGTTCTTTTCTTATATGTTTTTATTCTCAAGAAATCCAAATTCTTTACATTCGATGTACCTTTCCATGAAGGTTATACTATAACAGATAACTGCATAATGAGCTACATACTAAGTTATGGCAAATGTAGGACCTCATTTTATAACCCAACATGAAATGTCACCCAGAACAACCAATTTGCAGTCAATACCTGGAGCCTCTCTATAAATTATGATGCCCTGTATCAAATGCCCAGATGTAACTACTCCCACTGACTCTGTACTCATTTCTCTGTGTTACGCTAAACATCCAAGCAGCCTTTACCTTGTCACTTCTTCAGAGTCCATTACTTTTTGCTAAATTGGTGCATATTCCTTCAACTCATACAGACTGGGAAAGATCTAAAATCCAGGAAGGCCATTTGTATACATTGAGGTGGAGGCTTCTCTGTACCCAGGACTCCAGACAGAATCAGCAGAAGATCCTGGCATGCAGCTTCAGAACTGGTCTGTGTGATGCCTGTATGTGAACCAGGACTTCATGAACCATGTCTCAGAGAGCCAGATCAGTCAGGAAGACAAGAGTAAATAGTAATCCATAAAGAAGGTGGGGACTGGCATACACTCTTATACACACAGGGTTCCCAAAAAGAGGAAGATGATGCCTCCTGTGTCTCTAAAGCCCCAGGACTCTTCCCATGATGCACTTCCCCCATTCTCATGGAAATCCACTTTGTTCAGTTGCCTGGTCCATTCAAATAGTGTGTGTGTGTGTGTGTGTGTGTGTGTGTGTGTGTGTATGTGTGTGTGTGTGTGTGTGTGTGTGTGTTTGTAAGAGAAAAAGTGTGTGTGTAAGAGAAAAAGGAAAAAATGGAATAAAATAAAATAAGGGAAAATTTTTTAAAATCTCATCAAGGAAGCTGCAGTGAGACAATGATTCACACCATGAACCCCTTTTGCATTTATCTTTACTTATAAGGGTTCATTGCAAAGAGTCATTGGTCTGGTTCGAGGCCTTTGGTTTCTACTATCTTATCAATGCTGGGCCCTAACTAGGGCTCCTCCAGGATATCCTGTTGTTGTCCTGTGTTTTAGAAATCTTGAGACTTTAGGTCTACAGGCCAGGTTCCTTCACAAGCTCCAGCAGATCATAGATAGGGTGGATAGTGGGGCATGCCAAGTCATATCCTTGGGTCTGGGCCTGCCAAACTGTAGGATTGGTCTTCCAGATGTCAAATGGGGACAACTGTTCCATGTTTACAACTTTGAGTCTGGCTCACACACACCTGCACTAACAAGGATGGCTCCATTGTGCTTCTCTGGTGAGGTGCAGGGCCTGCTCTCCCAAGTGTTGCAGCTGGTGGGGGTCAGGTATAGCTCTCCCACTCTATGACCACAATGCCACTCTATCACTTGCCCCAGATATTGATGGGCATAGGGGAGGAGGACAACTCTCCTCAACCCTTGCCACCTCAAGACAGATGGGTACTTGGGACAGATCATGCAAGCAGATCATGCAAGCTCACAGTTTTTTGGCTGGCTCTTCTACAACTGCACTAACAAGGGTGGCTCTATTGTGCTTCCCTCATGAGGTAGAAGGTTTGCTCTCCCAAGTGTTACAGCTGCTGGGGGTCAGGGATAGTTCTACCACGCCTATAACCACAGGACATGCTCTCCCTAGTACCCAAATGTCTGGTGGTGGCATGGATGGGCATGAGCTGCCTTTCTCTCCCTCCCCTCACCCAGCAATGCCTGGATCATGTGGAAGACCTAGCCCTGTGGTCTTAAGAGCTGAAGGCATTCTTTTAATTGATGTCTCTCTTCTCAGATGACTTTAGATGTGATGACTCAGATATGTCAAGTTCTTAGGAAACTATCCATCACAATTGACACCATATAATTTTGACACACAAATACATCACTACAAAGCGGCCTTTCCTTTCACATTTTTCCCAAGATCTCATATTAAATTCTAAGTAGTGGCTGGAGAGATGGCTCAGCATTTAACAGCACTGGTTATTCTTCCTGAGAAGCCAGGTTCAAGTCCCAGCACCGATATGGCAGCTCACAACTGTCTGTAACTTTAGTTCCATGGGATCCAATACCCTGACACAGATATACATTCAAGCAAAACACCAATGTACATAAAATAAAAATAAACAAATATTTTCAAAAACATAAGTAACTTTACATGTCCCACAGTATTAAAAGTCCCACAATGGAACACACTAAAATTTCACTCAGAGGTTAAGAGTACTGGCAGATTTTCCAGAGGTCCTGAGTTAAACTCTGAGCAATTGCATGTTGGCTCACAACCAGCTATAAAGAGACCTGGTGACTTATTCTTGCATTCAGAAATACATGCATGCAGAGCACTATACATAATAAATAAATCTTTTTAAAAATGCAGTCCTGCTGGGCAGTGATGGCACACACATTTACTGTCAGCACTCAGGAGACAGAGATAGGTGGATTTCTGTGCTTTCAAAACCAGTCAGATCTACACAGTGAGTTCTAGGCTAGCCAGTACTACACAGAGAAACTCTGTCTCAAAAAACAGAAAAATCGGCCGGGCGGTGGTGGCGCACGCCTCTAATTCCAGCACTTGGGAGGCAGAGGCAGGTGGATCTCTGTGAGTTCGAGGCCAGCCTGGTCTCCAAAGCAAGTTCCAGGAAAGGCGCAAAGCTACACAGAGAAACCCTGTCTCGAAAAAACCAAAAACAAACAAACAAACAAAAAAACAGAAAAATCAGTCCCTTTATTATATCCAGTCTCTTTTCAAACCCAAAAATGTTTTTAAAAGTTTAAAATCTAGCCAGGCAGTGGTGGAATATGCCTTTAATCCCAGCACTTGGGAGGCAGGGTCAGGTGGATATCTGTGAGTTCGAGGCCAGCCTGGCCTACAGAGTGAGTTCCAGGACAGGCTCCAAAGCTACACAGAGAAACCCTATCTCGAAAAACCAAAAAAAAAAAAAAAAAGGTTGAAATCTCTCAAGTGTGGGCTCCTTAAAAGATAAAAATTAGGACCGGGCGGTGGTGGTGCACGCCTTTAATCCCAGCACTTGGGAGGCAGAGCCAGGCGGATCTCTGTGAGTTCGAGGCCAGCCTGGACTACCAAGTGAGTTCCAGGAAAGGCGCAAAGCTACACAGAGAAACCGTGTCTCGAAAAACCAAAAATAAAAAATAAAAAAAATAAAAAATAAATAAAAATTAGATTAAATAATTCCTTACTTGAAGAGGGAAAGGCCCAAGGCAAAGTCTCTCTGACAAATAAAATCCACTCTCCAACTGTGTAATAGTTCGATTTCCAATGTCTGGATCCACTTACTATCTTCTGGGCTTCTCCAAAGGGCTTGGGTCACTTCTACAGCTCCATCCTCGGCAGCACACACAGCTTGCCTTCCAGGCTCAGGATGGCTCCACTCTATGGCTGCGGCTGTTCTTGTCAGTCACCCCACAGTACTGACATCAACCGCAATGCTGGATCTTCTGCTGCAACATGGCTGCACTTTCATCAACGCCTCTCATAGACTCTCTTCATGGTTCCAAGTCTCAAATTCTCTGTATGACTCCTTTAATGCTGGACCTTCAAGTGCTAGTGTACTTCCACCTTCACCAATAGCATCTCCTGGCTTCTCACAGTACCGAGCCTCCACTGGAATCCATGACCAATTCATGCCTTCAAAACCAGTACCACCTGGGTGACTCTCACACCACCATTTGACTGCCAGCATGAAGTACAACTGCCTCTGGGACACAGCATCCATGTGCTCTCAGGAAACACTTCTCAGAAGATTTCAACTCAGCATTGCTGGGTTCTTCTTCTTCTTCTTCTTCTTTTTTTTAAGACAGGGTTTCTCAGTGTAGTTTTGGTGCCTGTACTGGAGCACACTCTGTAGCCCAAATTGGCCTTGAACTCACAGAGATCTGCCTTGCTCTGCCTCCAGAGTGCTGGGATTAAAGCCATGCACCACCACAACCATGGGCTCTTCTTAATCACCACTAATTTCTTGTGGGGCGTTTACCCAACCACCCCCACAGTTCCCCAGAGTTTTCTTGAGTGCGAGCAGCAGGAAATATTAGATAGAAGGATTTATTGCGGAGAATATCGCGGAGATAAACAGATAGAAAATAAAGGATAGCCTCGAGAGGGCCTGGAACCTATTCCAACCGGGCCCCGACTGTCTCTGCCCCAGGGTTTTTATAGAGACGCCAAGGGGTGGAGCAAAAGACCTCCTCCCCCAGCACAGCCAAGTGCAGACCATCTCAGACACCTGCACTCAGGCCCGTGGTCTAATCATCCTCTATGAGGACCTGATGGGTAAAGCCACGAGGAACCCGAGAACGGGCTCCCACAGGTCCCCCTTTCTTAATATATAAAAAAAAAAATAACTAATAATGGCTTACAGCAATCTCCATAGCTGTTATACCTCCCAGTATGGGAGTAGAGGATGATATAGATGGCATTTCTCTTTTGAATTAGGTCCAAGGTAACTACAGCAGTCTTAGCTGCCTCAAGCCCTTTCTAAGCCAAAAACTCTTAAGGCGACTACAAACTTAAAGAATCCCTTAGCTTCATCATTACCATTAACAGGTTAACATAAACATTGCTATACATAGCCACAATTCTCTCAGTCTTACAACTCAAAGCAAACTCTTAACAGAACCATTTGAATTAGCATATATGGTGCTATATATAGTTAACAATTTTCTCCGTCTTACAACTTTAACTCAATCATTTGAATTTTCTTGCTAACAGAACATAGGAAAAACTTCAATGTATTCACATCAAACTTAAATATTTCCTTAACTCCACAAAACCAGGGTGCATTAATATCAATAGGGTTCTGCAAACATAATTCAATCTCATAGCGCCTCCTTTTCTTTATAATTTTTTAAAGAAAACCTCAAACCTAGTTAGAAGAAACTCATACAATTCCTACAAACCCATACTGAAAAGCAGTCTTCTCAATCTAACCATTAACACTTTGAAAACTTAGCAAAACATCCAAAAGCAGTTTCTTAATAAAACTCTTTATACTTTAAAAGTAGTCTCTTAATATACCCCATTTGCATTTCTTACTAACAATAACATGACATTAATCCCTCAAACAACTTTTGAAATTAGACTAAGGAATATTAACTCTTCCCCTTTTCTTTATAATTTAAGCAAAATCTCAAGCCTAGTTAGAAAACCCAAACTTTTCAATTTAAACAGTTCCATTTGTAACACAAAACCAGTTCTGTAAGTAATTTCATTTTTACATAAACAGTTCCACAAAACAATTCATGAATCACCAATTAATAAAGCATATATGCATACACAAAACTGCATCTTGACTCTAGGTAGAAATAATAAATTTCTTCATTTAAACAGTTCCATTTTTTTTTTATGAATAAACTCAAAATTGTCCCATTGCAATGAAATCTCTATTGTTCATTTCATTTCTTAAGTCCCAAAATTCAAATGATAAATTCTGGTACGAGCCTTCCAAATATGAAGAAATCCATAACCAAAGTCTTCTTGTAATTTTATCTCATTTTAAGTTCAAAAAGTTCAAACAAGAAATAAATTCTAGTATCAGGCTTTCACTTCCAAATATGAAGAGATGGTTTTCAACCAAAACTTTTTGCCGTTAACAATTTTACTTCAAACAAGCGTCTCTGCAACTTTTGTTCTCACAGACAGAGACCTTTTTAGGTACAGTAGTATTCTAAACTGCACCGTTTTTTGATGTTAGCTCAGGTTTTTCTGTGTTGCGTCGATTTTCCACGGATCTCAGCAGCGGATGCCTTGTGCTGGTTCTGGCGTCCGCCATTCTTAGCTTCTTAGCGGCTTTTGGAGCTTTTGAAAAACCGCTCAGACTGCCTGCTTTGCAGTCTACTAGGACACTACCTTCTGTGTCTCAGGTTCTTTCACCATATACATTAAGAATAGACTCACACTTAACATTTACACTTTACAAACTCACATATAACCTTTTGCCTTGCAAAGCATTTAGACTCACATTCAACATCTACATTTTACAAACTCACATATAACGTATTAACATCTACTTATTTATACTCCTTAAGGAAACTATAGAACTACTTTAGCAAATATATTTCTTATTACTTATATATTTCTTATATTCATTCCATCTTATTCTTATTTAAACTTACATTTACTGCTAACATCTTTACTTCTTACAAGCTTATCACTACATGTCTTAAGACTACCTTAGATACTTCTTGCAAGCTTATATTCTTAAAGGAACTCTATAGATCTATTTTACAAACTTATATAGGGCTACCATTAGCATATATTTTACTTAGCAAACACCTAAAGATTTCTTAACACAGATCTAACAAGAGAATTTTTATAAACTCACATATCTTATTTTCATCTTTTTCTATTTCTTACTCTTAATTATTATCACTATCTCTATTAGAAAGATTCTTAACTAGACAGGAAGTACGTACATCATTGCTAACGTTTAGAGTGTATAGTCAGCTTTGTTATAAAGCCCTGGGATTTAGTGAGTGTTGTTATAGAATTGTGATAGTTGTTGCTAGGGGACTATAACCTTCCCAGGATGACGCCACACTCCAAAGTTGCCAGTTCTCTCAGCCATTCCGAAACCGGCAGAGATGCACTGTCAGCGGTAGACGGTTTTTAACTAGAGGCTGTCCCTTCACCCAAATTCATAATAGTTCCCCTAAGTACTTCAATTCAGACAAACATTTCTATTACAGCAGTACTCTTGGTTTGTTCTACCGAAAAACTTCCCTTCACGCTGACGGTGAAATTACCGTATTTAGCTGCTGTAAGCTCTTTGCCAAATATTGCACAGTTATTAGGTGATATAAAGTATTTTTCCAAAGGAGCTAGTAAAGCCAAAAGCGGCACAGCTCCGAACTCTATTTCCTCACTGTTTGCATTAACCAGTGACAAAACCTCAGAAACACTAATTGAGCCACTTTCATTCTGGTTCCTTTGTAGGAACGTCGTTGGAGCTGACCTTCCTTAGTTCCACTCTCCTTAGGAAACGCTCCGGTAATCACCGAGCTTCATTCTCCTCTTGTGAAAAAACACAAACATAACCTCGACCCCATATTAACACAGGATCGGGACCCTTCCATAATCCTGAGCAGGGATCTTTCCATTTCTCATTACCCTCAGCTAAAGGACCAGGAAGATTGGAGTGAACTCTAATATGGCCCACAAAGCATGGCAGCTTTCTTTTGTAGATAGCATAAGTTTCCTTCATATCTAAGACAACGTTCAGTGTATAAACTGCTCTCTCTTGCTTTAAGGATTTTAAAGTGGCTTGTTTGATCTTATAGGTAGCTTTCTGTCATCCAACTACCGTTAAAACTTTGCACAGCTATTAGGGTAAATAAGTCATTTTACCAACCCCCAAACCGCGAAGTGCCTAGTTCCATATCCTTTCAATGTTTCATTGGAACTGACACTTAAAACTCTTAGATGATTTTCCTCCTTATTCTTTTAAAAGCTGTATTTTAAAGTTTACCATGAACGTATTTTCGAGCTGACAAAAGTGTTTCAGGGCAATGTCGCCATCTTTAGCAGAAAAACTACCTTTCCCAGAATGCATTTCCCTTATATCAGTCCATAATAGTATCAGTCCCTTAAATCAGTCCTTTATATCATTTCCCTTATATCAGTCATTTCCCATAGTTCCTTTTGGGTCTGAGAGTCAACTTTTAAGTTCTTTTTTACCAGACTTGCTTACAAATTCTTGCCCGGGAGGTTTGAACAAAGTTTTTTGCTTTTGCAACGGGAGATTTGAACAGGCATTTTACATTTTCAATTATGGGACATTGGGAGGTTTCTGGTCTCTCCTCAGCTGGCTTTAACAGGTGTCTCTCCTTTAATTGACACTGGCCCCAAATCAGAACTGCACCTGCCTCGTTAGCGCGCACTGAGGTGGGCAATTTCTGATAGCAACTTTCCTCGGGGCTTGTGTTTGTCTTAGCCAGTCAGTGAAAAACATTCACAACAGAGTTTTTTCATAGCTCTTTCAGAGAGATTTTCTCCCACTGATCTATTTCATTTTGCTTGTTCCTTCCTTCCCCAGATGCAGAGCTTCAAGTATCTGCGGCTCTGTACCTCTGCTAGCTGCCCTTGGAAGTAGGGGCTTTTTCTCCCCCTCCCCGAATCTGCCTCAAATTCTAGCAGCTTTTTCAGGTCATATTTTTCTGGGGAGGAATTGGTCCCTTCTGTTTCTTTAGAGTCTTTTTCCCAAACAGTTTCCAGTTTGGTCTCAGTTTATCCCCTCTACCCCAGAAACAGTTTCCGACACTACAGTGGCGGCTTTCCCTGCTACTGAAGGTAGGGCTTTTTGTCCGTTTGTTTTCTGGGTCTGTGTGGTTTGCGTACAGACTGAAAATCTAACAAGGGAGGTTTTTGCCATTTCTAAACTCCCATTAGGACAGGTGTTTTGCCTTATCAGACCTTCACCTGGCCCAGTCCCCCAGTGGGTTGCATTTGCTTGTCTGGGTGCTCAAGGACAGAGCTTATTCCAGAGGCAATCACCCCTCAGGGCTACACTCCCTCATCTCAGGGGAGTCAGTTGAAACAAAGCTTTTCTCAAAGAGGTGTTTTCTTTGACAGAAAAGAAAGCTTTACTCCTGATAGTTGTGTTCTGCCCTGGCTGGGCTCTCTCCCCAGACAGCGTTCTGACTCAGCAGCACAACTGCTTCAGACACAGTTCAGCTTTACTGTTTTCCCAGAAACGTCCTTACTGATAGGAAAGCTTTTTTCAGATGTCTTTTTGCAGCAGTGGACCTACCAACCCGGGACTTGTAGGAAAGCAGACAACTGTGCTGTTCCCACTGGTTTTGGCTTTGTTTGTTCATTAGCAGTTTTCCCCTGGGTCCTGCACCTTCCTGCCTCAGCTCTGTGCTCCAGGCAGGAAGTTTACAACTGCCAGAACCCTAGTATCCCCGAAATGCACTCCAACTCAGAGACGCTGGCCTCTGGGTTTTTGGTCAGAAGCGAGGATACAATGCTAACAGTTTGCATTGCTTCAGGGTATCTTTGCATTAGGACCATTAGGAGCACCTTTTTATTCTGAAACGCTCACTCAGAAACAAAACCCTTGATGCCTCAGCTCGGCTGTAACTGAAAAGCTTGGCTTTTTTGCTTTTCTCAGGTAAAGTTTCTGGCCCTTTTGGGCTCTCTGTAGCTCTTTACCCACACTCTCCCAAGCGTTTCCCTCAGGGTACTCTGACCCACTGTCTTTTACTAGCTTGAAGAGACAGAGCTTAGAGGTTTTTTAGGAACTTGTCCCTGCCTCCTGCATTGCAGGGACAATTTTTAAGGCTTGAAAGAACTTAGGTTTTGCTGTCTTCAGAGATTTGTTGTTTTCCCTTAGAGCTAATCACAGGTGGTCCCCATACTAATATCTTCAGGTGATTCTAATTTTTGCCCTTTTGAGAGAAAGTTAAAGGCTTTAGTTTTTAAGTTTAAGAGCTTTTGAGAAAGATGAAGGCTTTTTAGAGTTTTTTCCCCCCAAATTTTCCAAGAAAAGCTTTAAGAGAAAGGTTTTTTCCCCCCCAAGAAAAAGAGCAACTTTTCCCAAAACTTCCCAACTTTAAACTTTTTGGCTTTTTACATCCCCATTTTTGCCTCAGGGAGAAATCACTTTCTCCTGCCGCTTGGACTTAGCATTTCAGCTGCCCCAGGTCAAAAGCTTCCATAGGAAATCTATTCTTCCCCATAAGCTCGAAGAAGAGCTTTTTTACTACCCAAATAGCCCAAAGAAAGATTTTTTTCCCCCAGTTTGCATTCAGAGCCCCCAAGTTAGAAAATTGAAGTTTTTCTGTCTAGTTGCCTTACTTATTTTTTCCTACACAATCTTACACTTCTAAGTTTTTCCTACACTATTTTACTACCCTATGCCTTATACTTATTTTTCACAGATAGAAATTGAGAAAGGGATAGAAGATAGAAAATTTTGACAGAAGAGAATTTCACTGCAGCATCGGACATCCTTCCAGTCCGCTTTCCTTTTCTCTCGAGGATAAAACCCCTGCCTCTCAATATATATAAAAAATATATATTTTCCATAACACCGGCATGCCTCATCCACTGGCAGGGCTGAACTCAGCACTTTCGCCAAAAACTCTGTAATAAAACTATTATTTTCCTTTATCTTTAGTCCCTATTACTTTGTCTTTAGTCCCTGTTCATTTGTCTTTAGTCCCCCTTTTTTAGTCCCCCTTTTTTTCTTTAGTCCCTTTTTTCTTTTTTCTTTAGTCCCTGTTCATGGCGCCATTCTGTGGGGCGTTTACCCAACCACCCCCACAGTTCCCCAGAGTTTTCTTGAGTGCGAGCAGCAGGAAATATTAGATAGAAGGATTTATTGCGGAGAATATCGCGGAGATAAACAGATAGAAAATAAAGGATAGCCTCGAGAGGGCCTGGAACCTATTCCAACCGGGCCCCGACTGTCTCTGCCCCAGGGTTTTTATAGAGACGCCAAGGGGTGGAGCAAAAGACCTCCTCCCCCAGCACAGCCAAGTGCAGACCATCTCAGACACCTGCACTCAGGCCCGTGGTCTAATCATCCTCTATGAGGACCTGATGGGTAAAGCCACGAGGAACCCGAGAACGGGCTCCCACAATTTCTCAAACCAACCAGCATCGAGTATCTCAGTAAAACAAATTTTCAATTTAGTTGTTCAGATATTTTGTTAATCATAGTTGATAATACAGGCCCAGCTAATCAGGGCCACAGAATCTTAATTCAAAATAACAAAGGGCCCCAATAGAGTCTTTAAACTTCCCTCTGAAACTTCACAAGCCATGTTCCAATCTTCTGCATTACCCTCAACATTCTTATGTTCCAAGGTACTACAGAACAGTTCACCATTAGGTAAAACTCAAAGGATTTTCTTATACAATGTTTCAAAGTCCCTTCAAGGTCCTCCTACAATACAACATGGTTAGGTCTGTCAAAGCAAGACCCCACTCCTGGTACCAACTTGTCATAGTTAGAGTTTCTATTGCTACAATAAAACAACATGGCCAAAAACCAAGTTGGAGAGGAGAGGGCTTATTTTGCATACACTTTCACATTTGAGTTCATCATTGAAGGAAGCCAGGACCGAAGTCCAACAGGGCAGAGAATGGAGGTAGGAACTGAGGCAGAGGCCATGGAGAGGTGCTGCTTACTGCCTTGCTCAGCCTGCTTTCTTATAGAACTCAGGACCACCAGCTAAGGATTGTCACCACCTGCTTTGAGCTGGGCCCTCCCTATCAATCACTAAGAAAATACCCTATAGCTGGATCTCATTTTCTTTTTGGGGGGTGGGAGGCGTCAAGATAGGGTTTCTGCCAGGCAGTGGTGGTGCACGCCTTTAATCCCAGCACTAGGGAAGCAGAGCCAGGTGGATCTCTGTGAGTTAGAGGCCAGTCTGGTCTATAGAGTGAGTATCAGGAAAGGCACAAAGCAACACAGAGAAACCCCATCTCAAAACAAACAAACAAACAAAATGGACAGGTTTTCTTCATGTAGCCTTGGCTCTCCTGTAACTAACTCTGTAGACCAGGCTGGCCTCAGACTCACAGACATCTGCCAGCTTATACCTCCCAAGGGCTGGGATTAAACGTGTGCACCACCACTGCCAGCTTAAAAACATTTTCTTAATTGAGGTTCCCTCCTCTCAGATGACTTTAGCTTGTGTCAGATTGACAAAACATTATCAAGTGCAGGGTACTTGAGCTGAAAGGAGAAGTGGACATATGTTTCATTCCTAACCCAGAAGCAATATCCAATTGATAGCCAGCTGCTAATGAAAGCTTAGTTTCCTTCAAGGGAGTCTCACTGGGGAAACCAACTACTTTGAAGAGTAAAATGCATGTTCAACAGTAGAAGACAACAGAAAATGAACTCATGGCATCTTTGGATGTTTCTTGTCTCACAATATCATGTCAGGGAGTTTTACTTTTTTGTTTGTTTCTTTGTTGTTTTTATCTTGTTTTTTGTTGTTTTGTCTTGTCTTCTTATTTTTTTCTTCTCTCATTTTACCCTATGGGTTCTTTGAGTATGTGCAATGGCTATCACTTTATGTTTTGGTGGCATCGAGTGTGCAGCCATGTGGGTCTCTGATTCATCTGAGTTTTCTTGGCCTCTTTCCTTCTCTTTATTTCTTTTGTTCAATTTAATGTGTTATTTTTTATTTTATCTTAGTATATTTTCTTTTCATGAATTTTATATTATTATTATCCAATAGGAACCTCATTGCTTTCTAGTGAGAGACAGAAAGGTGTTGGATTCAGATGTGTGTGAAAGTGTGTGTGTGTGTGTGTGTGTGTGTGTGTGTGTGTGTGGGTGGGTGTGTGGTGTGTTGAGTGTTTTGTTATGTGCATGTGTGTGTATAAGAGTCTTTGGAGGCCCTAAGAAGGCATTAATCCCTTGGAGCTACGATTACAGGTGGTGTGAACTACATTTTATGAGGGCTATGTATTGAACTCAGCCATTATGCAAGAGCAGCACACAATTTTGTCTGCTGAGACATCTCTCAGGCTTCTGCAACATTCCGCAATATCTGTTTATCAAAACATCCTTCTATCTCATGAGTTCTACTCCTCTAACTCCCAGGATGCATCAGGATTCTCTAGTCTTCCCCCTATAAGGGCTAGCATTGTTTTGCATTCATCTGCAAACATGAGTTCACAAGCTTCCTACAGATTCTTTCAATATTCATGTGATATCAAAGTCTTACATTCACTAAGATATCAAAAAGAAGCCTCAGATTTTATTTCAAATCTTATAGTATATACGAGACAAATAGAACATTACCCCTATGCCCTAATGTAGAACAGCCATGTCTTGTAAAAATAGGTGGCTAAGTGGAAGATTGTGGGAGACAATGTAGATAAAAATAGTATACATGACACTGATAAACAACATCATTAAAAGAAACAGTGAGAGTCACTAGCTAACGAATAATCTTTCATTGTATCCTAATAGGTTGTTCTGTACCAACATTACATGTGTCATTTAAAATTTATGAAATGTGAGTTCTGGAAGACGATCTCTCCCTTAACTTTTGAAGAGAATTTCTCTCTGGTCTTAACAAAATGATGTAGCACTTGGGGACAAAGACACATCCCAACAAGCCTGTACTGGAGGCTAAGATGGAGAAGACCTCCACAGCCACCATGACCTTGCCCTTGGTACTGTGGTAGACAGGGAGAAAAGTGACCCAGACACTGCAGAACAACAGCATGCTGAATGTCAAGAATTTGGCTTCATTGAATGTGTCAGGGAGATTCCTGGCCAAGAAAGCCACAGTGAAGCTTCCCAGGGCCAGAGAGCCCAGGTATCCTAGGACAGAGTAGAAAGCAGTTACTGAGCCCTTGTTGCACACAATGATGATGTGGCCATGCTCAGAGTGTGCATCAATATCAACAGAGGGAGGAGAAGTTCCCAGCCAGATTGCACAGAAAATAATTTGGATGATGGTGCAGAATGGAATGATGTAGGTAAGTACCCCTGATACCAGGAGCCACTTTATCCTTATTCCAGGAGTAGTGATTTTGAAAGCCAAAACCACAGTAATTGTCTTGGCCAACACAGTAGAAACAGCCACAGTGAATAAAATTCCATATGTTATTTGCTGCAGGATGCAAGTGACTGAGTTGGGATGGCCAATGAAGAGCAAGGAACAGAGGAAACAGAAGATGAGGGAGATGAGCAGGATGTAGCTGAGAGTGAGGTTATTGGCCTTCACAATGGGAGTGTCTTGGTGCTTCACAAAGATCCCAAGAACCAGAAGGGTGAATGCAGACAAACCCAAGGCCATACAGGACAGAGTCATCCCCAAGGGGTCATCAAAGGCCAGAAAGGTCACATCTTTGTACAGGCAGTGGTTCTGCTCTGCATTGGCATATTGGTCATCTGGACACTTCATACAGTGATCCATATCTGATGCAGAAAGCAAAAGTATTGTTAGTGCAACTTCAGCATTTCTTATGAACAGGTCATGTCAGTGTATTTTGGGAACTTTACAACATCCACATACTTCATTGATAAAGATGTAATTGATACTTTTCTGAAGAGCAATGCTTCCATTTCATAATGCCTATCTTCTACAAGGACAAACGCAGATCACTATAACATGAATCTTTCTGTCTGAATTAGAAGTGATGCCCTCATGAGTGATGGAGACTTGGTCTTATCCAGGATCAAACTTCTTATGGCTTTTTTTATTCCCATATTATCATCACCAAACACATGAGTAGCCGAGCAACAACAAATAAAATCTATTTTGTGTGTGTGTGTGTGTGTGTGCAAGTGCATATGTATGAGAAAGCAGTAAATGCAAAAGAGTGTTTGAAAATAATAAATGAAAAAGAGCTCATGAGTTTGAGAGATTTTCTTGCATGGGATATGTTGAAAAGAGAATGGGGAGAGAGGGAGGTTTTATAAATATGTATGAAATTCTCAAGAAAAATTAATGAAATATAATGCCCTTAGTTGTATCCTCATCAGGAAATAAGGATACCCAGCAATGTATAATATGAAATAACCCTGCTGTTAAGGTAGAAAACTCTATACACACATAGCACCTAGAAGTCTTGTATCTTATATAATCACCTTTGTGAGCACAGAGCACTTACTTCCTTCCCTAATTTCCTTCTACATGAGACCTGTGTGGGGACCTGCCACAACATTTTCCCCATGGGTGTTCTTGGGGAGTGAGGGATAAGAGATTTAGATAAAAATATAGAGGGAAGAGAGAGAGACAAAGACAGAGAGAGAGAGAGAGAGAGAGAGAGAGAGAGAGAGAGAGAGAGAGAAACACAGGATCATTTCAGTGAGGCCTAGATCTTAATCCCCCAGCCCAAAACTTTATTCAAAAGGGCTTTTTATATCAATGTCAAGGGGGGAGGCAAAAGACATCCCCCTCAGTAGATACAACTAAATGTAGACACTACCAAACACCTAGTACCCAGGGCTGAGGTCCAATCATCTTCTTATGCAGCCCTACTGGGAAAGCAAGCACAGATATCACTAGGAAACTTCTGTGGACTCCAACCGACTGAGGTTCTACTAATGTACTCAATGGTAAATTAGTTGTTGGTAAAACATCATGAACAAGACAACAGGACAACTCTCAAGTGAGAGTGGTAACACAGAATATTTGAATTGAACAATAATACCCCATTCATAAGTTGTAATTTCCACCACAGCAAGCAAGGGAAATATGATTGTAATTGTGCTAAATTGTGGATAATAAAGGAGAACAATAATGTGCTTCCAGGATTTTAAGTCATTCCATGAACAAAACCAACCTAGCATTTATGGCCAGCTATGGTTACATTTTTTGTTTGTTGTTCTTTAAGGGGCTGGAAAGATGGCTATGTGTTAAGAACATGATCTGCTCTTACAGGGGGCCTAAGTCCAGTTGCCAGAACATGTGAAGTTCCATATTACTACCTATAACTCTGGTACAAAGGGCATCAGATGCCTCCAGTGGCCATCACATGGACCTGGCCCTGTATGGACTTACTATCCTCTGCATATGCCTAATTCAAATATATATAAACATAAAGTTTTTGTTTATTTTTGTTGGTATTTATTATTATAAATGCCCTTAATAGTTATTATCTTAAATCAATTTTATTACATTCTGTTTATTTTTTACAAATATGTGTGTGTTTGTGTGTGTGTGTGTGTGTGTGTGTGTGTGTGTGTGTGTACAGTACAAAGTGTCAAGAGGGCATCGTGTAGGAGTTGGCTCCATCTCATTTCAATGGGCTTCCTAAGATGAATTCAGGTCATCAGAATTGTGGCAAGAGATTTACATGCTAACTCTTCTCACTGACCCTAAATAGCTTTTTTTAAAGATTTAGTTATTTATTATATATACAGTCCTCTGCCTGCATGTATGCCTACACACTAGAAGAGTGCAGTGTGGATAGCAGAAGACAGTCAATCTCCCTGCAGTCAACACTTACCTGTCTCATTGGAAATCTCATTTGCTGGGCAGAGGGTGCAATCAAAACAGCAGGCTGCCATTCCTTCTTGATGAATTTTAATGAATCCAGGGGGACAATCAACACTGCACACAGCAGAGGGCATCTGAGGAAAAGCAGACAGATGCTGGGCAGGAGTTTGACTACTCCTTCAATAGTTATAGCATCTCATCATGTTGAGTAGTTAACAAGTTTTCTTTCTATACATGACCTGAGTGAACACATTTCTTTCAGTACATTGTACAAGTCCACACATGAATAAGTGAGAATGAATTGATGAAGTGTTGAGGTGCTTCTGAACTACTAAAAGTTCAGGAAGATCTAGGAGTGTATGTTGTATCACCACTGGAATGCCTGAACTGAACAACCCTCCCTCCCACTGTGTAGCTTAGTTTTGTCAACTTGACACAAAGCATAGCTACAACAAAAAAGAGAGACTTAATTGAGAAGTTGTCTCTGTCTAATTGGTCTTTGGTCATATTGTTGACCAAATTTTTAGTTTTTTATTAATTCTGAGAAACACCACCACACTTGATTCCATTTCTGAATTTAGTGGAAATGCTTTAAGTTTCTCTCCATGTAGTACAATGTTTTCTATGTTCTGTTTTATAAAAAACTTATTTTGTCAAAAAAATGTCCTTTCTATTTTTCAAATGTGTTTTTTTTGTTTCTTTGTTTGCTTTCTCTGAAGGGATGCTGGACATCATTTAAGACCTTTTCTGTATCTTTTTCAAAGAGCATATAATTTCTGTCCTAGCATATATTTATGTGACATATTATAATTGATTGATCTGCATATGTTGAACCAGCCTTACATCCCTGTAGGGATTGATCTTTCTGAGGTGCTGTTGAGACCTGTTTCCTAGTATTTACTTGAGAATTTCTCCACCCATGTTCATTGATTGGACTACAGTTTTCTTCTTTCTGATTCACTGTACCTGGAATGGTCTTTTTCCTGTACTGCAGAGACTCTATTCTTTTTTATGAGTGCACTAGCAAGACAATATTGTTTGTTTGTTTGTTTTTTAAATTTCCTTGTCTGTGTCCTTTGATTAGAGAGTGGGATTCTTCAAATTCAGTTATTAATTAGTTATTTGTGATTATTGTCAATTTGTGTTTTTGTAAGTTTTGATGAATTTCAAACCTATCCTCTTCTGTCTACTGATCTAGTGTAGTCTACACATTCCTGTGACATCTACTGATTAACTTAATATTCGTTTTAAGGGAGTGTGTAATGTGTAAAGACACTGTGGGAGTGTCTTTCTTAATGATGTTCCAATAGCTAAATATTCCTGCAATTTGTGTTCACCATTACAAGTTTCTCTATCTTCCTGAAATTATGAAGGATAGCTTTGTTGGGTATAATAATTTAAGTTGTAAATTTTTTCTCTGTATGAAACACATAATTGATACTCCCTCATTTTAAAGTGTCTATGATTAAAGATACTGTGATTATGATGAGGACTTTCAATGATTTTGACCTTCTTTCTGTCTTTTAGCCTAAAATTCCTCTGTATTCTGCATAATGGAGATTTTAAGGAATATTCTAAAAAGGCAGGTCCTTTTCTGAACCTGTCTGTTGGGCACTCTGACTGCTTCCTGTATCTGGATGGCCATATTTCCCCAGAATTTGGTAAAATTTTGGCTGTCATTTTATTAGAAACACCTTTGGTCCTTTCATATGTTGTCCTCCTCTTGTGCCTGTACTTTCTTAATTTGGTCTTTTATTGATGTCCCCTAAATCTCTTGTGTTTTCTTCATCCTTCCTTATTGTTTTATCTTTGTCATAGTTTGAATTATAATTCATCTGTCTTCTTTCAAGTCTCAATAGCCTGTCTTCTACTTGAGATATTCTCTTCGTAACATATTTTATACAGTTTGCTGTGTGAATTGTTGTATCTTTCATTTTCAGAATGTTAGTATGAATTCTTCATTGCTATTGTACCTTTATTGAATTTTTGTCACATTTTCACAAAATTCTTTATTATTTGCAAGTGTTTGTGATCTAATTGGATTTTCCTTAGACGTAATTTGTATGCTCTTTGATTTCTGGAACATTCTTATAATTATTCTTTGAAGTCTTTGTTTAGTATGTCATTGAGTTCACTGTCATGTAAGCCTATGATTGTATCATTTGGAGTCCAGCTTCCTCATTGTTTGCAAGTTTCATTTCTGCTTACAATTTGCATATCTAGAATATGGCACATATTGGTTTGTTTTTAGTCCTCCCTATCCTTCTGGTTGATGTTTTGTAATGTTCTTTCAAGTTAGGCCTGGTAGAAGCAGACTTGTGATTTCATTGCTCACATCTGATCTAGTGGTACAGGCTAGTAGCTAAAAGTTGAACCCATTTGCTCTGTTCTCTGACCATAATTTTCTCATCACTGTGAAAATAGAATATTAAATCTTGATTCAACTCTACCATAGCAACTTGAGATATCACTTCAGATTAATTTTGCACACTTTCTGGAAGTAAAACCCTTTCAAATGCAACAAACAATATTGTACTAGGCAATGTAGTTCAGATACTATAAAATTAGACAAATCAGAATCAATAACTATGATATATCTGGAGACACATAATGGGATATTTTATTTTCAAATTTTCTCAAAGCCAAATTATAATTATGAGTGCCTGTCCAACCAAAGAAAAAAACAGTACAAATCTTTCTGTTTATTTTTTCATTTGTTTGTTTTTTTGAAAAGTTATGCAAGAATTAAGGTGCAAAGCAATGCTCTTCTAATGAAGGATTCATTTAGAAATTATGATTGAGGGCTGGAGAGGTGGCTTAGCAACCTATCACACTTGCTGCTCAATCTCCCAACTCCTACACACAGGCTCAAAATGGTCTTCAGTTCCTGTGTGTCATAATTCCTCTCTGGGCATACTGACATACCTAATACTCATATGTAAGAGATAGATACAGGCAAAACATCCATATACATAAAAATTCTAAAAAACAAACTTTAATTAATAAAATATCTAAGGTGGCCCATGAAATATGAATGTATTGTTAGACAAGTAGGCAGTTTAGGACCTCCTAGTCAACATACTTGAATAAATTTATAGAATATAAATTAATGACTTGCGTATCTGTTCCTAGTTCCAAATCTTTCCTTACAAATAGCTTCAGTCTTTCCAGCATGTGGATTAGAGATTCAACAGAAGAGAAGAAAATCAATGGGCAGTAATCAATGGAACCAAGAGAATATTGATAAATTTACTGGGAATAACATCAAATGTTGGTCATATCTAGTTTTATATTTGTTTATAAATCAGAGTGTTTTTGATATGATAAAAATACATCATATGTTGGTCTTAGATTTTCAAAAACTTACCAAAAAATCATATTTTTAAAATCTGAAGGGAAGAAACATCATCTAGAAGTTTAAAATTGAGTCTTTACATGACCATCCTTCTAATTTCACTAAGTCACAGAGAAACCCAAACGGCCTCACTTGACAGTGGCTACAACTCTGAAGTGTACATCAATACATTTTGGTCAGACCTACCTGTCTACTTCCTGTGGCCCACTCTATCATATCTTCATATACATGGAGCTGTTGACCATGTGGAAAATATGGCTTAAACTCGCCTATTTTCACCTTAAGTCCAACACCATGGGGGAAATTACAAATGTGGTAAATGCCATAGTCTGCTTGCAGTTTTTCTTTCTGATTCATATTTATTACATCTCCAACAGGATTAACAAAGTGCATCTTCTTCAGAAATAGGTAAAGCTGGAAGATAGGCAATATTCTTTATTCTATATTCCTTTAAGTCTGAAAATGATTTTATTTTATCCTAAGGCAAATTCATTGAAGGTGCCCAAGGGAGAAACTCAATGAAAGCATGTGAATAAATAAAATAATTATGTTCCTAGAATTTTAGTTCTCTCAGGGGGAACCATCAAACACAAACAGAGACAAACACACAAACATCAAACATAAATATGCACCATAAACACACACATACACACACACACACACACATAAACAAACAAACCAACAAACACTTCCACACAGACACCCATGCAGAGGCACACAAATAATACAGCCACACTCATTAATACACATACACACTAACACACACATACAGACAGACCTAAGCAATCAAATACAGACACACACACAGAAACACATAGGCACATAAAGACAAAAAATACACACAGAGAGACACACACTGATAAAAAACATTCACAAAGAGACACACACAATAAAAATATGCTTAGATATACAGTCATGAAAAAACACAGGAGAAAGATATTCACACATGCAAAGTAGCACATCTATACACATGCATACAAAGTCACAGAAATGCATTTAGACACCCACAAAGACACAAACACGTACACAGAAACAAACACAAAAACATACAGAAAATCAGTCGCAAATATACTCACACACAGGTACACAAGTAACTACTGAACTGAATCAGCAGTATATCTTGAATCATGACGGATAAGTTCCCCAGAGCCTACAGTGGTGTCAGAATCAGGTGTGTACACTTATGCACACCATCCCTTATAGTGAACAACACATACATGACAAATATTGGTTTCAGCATGTGAGACACTCTTTAAAGATTATAAAATTGATGGCACCAAGTACCATCCATTAAAAGATACAGTACCTGTGAGCAGTCAGAATCCACTTCTCTCAGAGTCTTGATTGGCTGGTTTTCTACTTGTTGAAGAAGCATTTCATGGAGAGCATGGGCCATAGCATACACAGCATTGTATATATCATAAGCATCATCACTAAAGGCCATGTCAAAACTCTGTAGCTTTAACCATTCCAGTGAGGCATTGAATGAGCAGTTCTGCACTGTGTTACAGTTAGATGTGGAGGCTTCACAGCTAAAGTACATCCACCCCAGTCGTTCCAGGAATAGGTCTGTGTATTTAGAAGAGTTCAATGTCTGAACAAAATTTTTTAAACCAGAAATCTCAGCATGGTGGTGTGCAAAAGAAAGAGCCCCATGGAATGAGTCAACTGTGAAGTCTCCCTTACTTGTAGTGACATCCCACTGTGAGGTGGTGACCCATATTCTCTGTATACCCTGTGATACCCACATTCTGAAGCACACAGCTAGAGTACTGTCTGTGTCACCATAAATGATAACAACATTTGTAGATGATGTCTCAATTTGCTTGTTATATACTTCAGCTCTTGAAATGTATAAGTCCATGTTGACTGGGATCACGATCACAAAGGCTAAGCAGACTCTTTGGACTTCACTTTCTCCTCTCAGATCTGAGAGAAATTGGAGACCCTGGTCATCATCTGAGATGGCCAGCCCAACCCAGTTCCAGTTGATGCGAATCATCAAAGAGACCATGGCCAGGGCCAGAGCTGTGTCCTTGGGGGCCATCTGATACAGACTGGGAAATAGTTCATGATCACTCAGGATAGGATGGAAAGGTCCATAGGTGAGCTGAAGGACATAAAACACAGGGAGCAGCATGAGGTAGAAGACTGTCATAAATCTCAATGGGAGCCCTGAAGTGTGTGAAGCACCAGTTTGAAATGACAGGAAGGGCAATTTTCCCTATTATTACAGTTATACTACACTTTTAGAAACCTGCAGAAAATCAACTTTCTACAATTTGTTCAAGGAAAATCACCTTGACTGCTAATTCTTCTTCTCATCTACATATCAAATGATGAATTGGGAATGACCCATTGAGTGGATGATTAATTACACTTGAACCTGATTTACATTAATGTGAAGCCAATCTCCCCCTTATGCTCTCCTCAGCATCAGGCTTAGCCAAAAAATGAGAAAGATTCCATAATTTACACTCAAACAACCTCACCTGTGGATATCTGTAGAGCTCAAATAATTGAGCCAGGCTCATGGATGGGGTTAACATTGGTCCTGTAATCATTACACGACATTTGGTCTTATGTTTACAGATGTAGTTAAGAAGAGGTCTATACCTTTTCATAGTAATGTATATGAACTTTTGAAATGCTTGTTTATCATGAAAAAGGTCTGTGAAGAAGTAAAATATGAGAGACACATTTGGTAGAAGATATTGATTCCTGTTGATTTCGTCCACAGCAAAAGCCAAAGGCAGAGCAAACTGTTGATTTGCTGGTGGTATTCTGAAAATAAAGGCACGGGTTTTAGTATGGATAAGGCACTATAGATGAATGCTTTGTAGTTAATACAAGGATTATCATGCGTTCGATGTCATTTTCATATATAGCTTGACAAATTCCCCTGTGTTGTCAAGTTGGCAAAACAGGAGATGCTTGAGAGCTTGAAAAAACCTAAATGGTTGATGAGAGTGGATGTCACAAAAATGAGAAATGTGTTCTTGTCCACTTTGACAGAGAATTTGATCTTGGCAATTTGAGTAATGGATTCACGTTTGATAAATGATATGTGTGTGTATCTGTAGGAAGCTTGAGAATGCAGTTTTCTTGGGGGCCAGAAGAGGAAGCTGGATCCTGCAGAGCTGGAATTTGAAGTGGTTTTGAGGTGCCTTCCAACATGGGTGGTTGAAACTGAACTCAGATCCTTTGACAGATCAGCAAGTGCTCTTAACTGATGACTCGTGTCTACAGCCCCAGTTTATTGCTACTTTCTATATTCTAGATATTCTTCAGTCTAGTGCAGCCAGTAGATATTTTTCCTTCTGTGTGTGGGCTGCCTCTTAACATCCTCATAACATATTTGAATGCAAACAAATTTAGTTTTATGCAATCACACTTGTTAAAATGTAGTCTTATTTCCTGAGTTATTCTATATATTTAAATGTTTGTTCCATGTTTTCTTTATCAGATTCATGCTTTCTGGACTTACACTAAAGTGTTTGATCCATTTGGACTTGATTTTGGAGCAGGACAATGGTTGGGAGATACTTCTTTTCAACCTCTGGTTGTCAGGTTTTCCACTAGAATTTCTTGAGTAGGCTGTCTCTTCTCCACTCTATCTATGTGGGGATTGCCTATTAAATTGAATTTGTTCCTAGAGTGTTTTTTGATAATGTTTTTCTCTTCTCCCAATTTTTTCTGGGTCCTCCTAAACTACCTATCTTCCTCCCTTTATATTGTTTTGTCCTCTATTTTTCGTTAAAAAAAAAAGAGGAGAAAAGTGCAAAGAGAATACCACAAGGGGGTTTAAGGATTTAGCTTAGTGGTAGAGCACTTGCCTAGAAAGTGCAAGGTCCTGTGTTTGGTTCTCAGCTACGAAAAGGAAAAAAAGAAAAAAAAACATAAAAATGAAAATTAAAATAAACATCAGAAACCAAATAGACATCTCTTTCCACAAGTTGATTGTGAAGTGTCTCTTATGACAATTGGTCTAGACATCAGTTTATGACTATAAAGGGATATCATTTGGAATTATTCCATCCAATTTTTTTCCCATTCTTGTTTGCTTCTATCCTAGGTCTCTGAGATATCGTGATTCTGAGTCCTGGTCCTCAAGGGATATTTCCTCTCATGGTATGGGTCTCCAGCAGTTCCATTTATCTGTTGGTCACTCCCACAATTTCTGCAACACATTTACCCCAACATATCTTGTAGGTGGGACAAATTGCAACAGCCAAACATTGAGCAGAGCATGGGGAATACTGCAGAAGAGGGAAAGCAAGGATTGTAGGACCTAGTGGTGTCAAGGTCACCACATGGAAACCCACAGAATCAACTAACCTGGGCTCAGAAGGGCTCACAGAGACTGAAAAGACAACCAGCGAACCTACATAGGACTGACCAAGACTCCATGCCTATATGTTACAATTATGTAAATTGGTCTTCAAGTAGGACTCCTAGCAGTGAGAGCAGGGGGATGTCTCTGACTCTGTTGCCTGCTTTGGGGACTCATTTCTCCTGCTGGACTGCCTGATGCAACCTTGGTGGAAGAATGGTTGCCTGTTCTCACTGCAGCTTGATATACCAGGACTCACTGATATCCATGGGATTCTTGCCTGTATCTAAAGAATAACAGTGAAGGAAGATTGGATGTGGTGAGGTTGGAGAATAAAGGAGGGGGACCTAGGAAGAGGGTAAGGAGGGGAACCTTTGGATGGAATGTAAAATCAAGAAAATAAATAAATAAAATATAATAATAAATATAAAAATTGAAAAATAAACAAATACACAAAGAAGACCAAGGGAAGCAAATTAAGACAAAACAGTCTACAAAAATACTGTTCTCTCCATTTTGTGTTATCCAACTACTTCTGTGCATGGGACTGGTTCTAAAATGTGTCTAATAATATGCTCAGTGAGACTCCACTAGAGAAAACAGATTTTCCCTTTCAAAGCAAGTATCAATTTCAAATAGCTTCTTTTTTAGGAGTGAGAATTGTTGGGCACTTGCTCCTCACAATTATGAGACACCATATGAACCTGTACCATTTGAAACTCAACAGGCCTTTGGCATGCTCACACAGTCTGGGTGAGCTTATATATGTAACAGTGTGTGGAAGACACTACTTCCTTGCAGTTATCTACCACCTTTGACTCATCATTTTGTCTGTCTCCTCTTCCACTTAGATCTCTGAGCTTAGAGTTGAAGGAATTGATGAGACAACTCACTGAAGACAATGTGCTTCAAAGTTCCTCATTCTCTGTACACTGTTCAGTTGTGGATTGCTGGGTTAGTTCCCATCTACTACAGGAAGCATCTTCTATGATGAGAATTGAGTGATGCACTGGTCAATGGTATAGCAGAATATCATTAGAATTCAATTTATTACTGTGTTCCTTAAACAGAATAATGTTACTAAATTTCCCCCTATGTCTTTGACATGTATACTCTGAAGTTCAGGGAATCTTTATCCATGTCAGGTCGAGTTCCATTTCATGGAGTGGACTTTAAATCCAGTCAGACATTGGTTGGTTAAACCCCTAGTATTTATGCCATTATTGTACTTATGTATCATACAGGCAGGTCATCACTGTAGATCACAAAGTCTGTAGCTGGATTGGTGGTTACAATTCTCCTCTGGTAGAATGCAGAATACCTGCCAGTACCATGAATGCAAGTCAGTGGTGGTGAAGGCTTTAGAGAGAACTAGCTTGACTTCTCCATGTTCATTGAAATAATAAGTGGTGTCTTCTGCAATAAAGCCTTTACAGAAACTTGTGTGGAGTAACCCATAGCCTTGGGAACAGCCAATGATGTTTGGTAGTTTCCATGGATCCAATTTGGCTAATGACTCAACAAGATATGTAACCTGTTCCTGGCATTAGATAAATATTTGGTGCAGAAAATGTCTAGCTGGGGCACTGTTCCCCCCTTTATTTGATGATTCCATTCAGACTTCCTTTACACATGTAAATATTTAGGAACCTTCGAAGTAACAGTTTATAAATAATTATTTATTATTTTATATCCTGACCACAGTTTCCCCTCCTTCCTCTCATCCAAGCCATTCCCCCACCTGATTTCTTCCCCTCCACCATCCACTTCTCCTACTTTCCTATTCAGAAAGGGTCAGGCCTCCAATGGTTATCAACAAATTATGCCATACCAAGTATCAGGAAGACTAAGCACATCCCCTTGTTAAGGCAGCCCAGGATAAATAGTAGGGTTCCAATGCCAGTAAAAGTGTCAGAGATAGGCCCTGTTCGCACTGTTAGGAGTCCCACAAGAAGACAAAGCTACAAAACTGTCACTACCATGCAGGCTTCCTGTTGTTGGTTCAGTCTCCCTGAGCCACTAAGATCCCAGGTTAGATGTTTCTGTGAGTTTTCTTGTGATGTCCTTGATCACTCTGCATCCTACGCTCCTTGCTCTCTCTCTCTCTCTCTCTCCAGTAGGATTCCCCAAACACAGAACAGTGTCTGATGGAGGGTGTAGATGTAAACAACTGTCTTATTAAATAAGAAACTCAGAACCAATGCAAAGAAGAAAGCCAAGAGGTCAGAGCTAAGAGCTAAAACCTTACCCTTCCTCCTGCAGTGGTCCTACCTCTCCAAAAGAGAGCTACTTCCTGTGATAAAGTCTTTATGTAGACTTTCTATTCTGCCCTCTCATTGGTTGTAAACCCAACCACATGACCCCCTCGTCACTGCCTGTCTGTACAGACCTCCAGGTCTTCTATGGTTGGTATTGAGATTAAAGGCGTGTGTATCCAATGCTGGCTCTATCCCTAAACACACAGAGACTTACCTAGCTCTGCCTACCAAGTGATGGGATTAAAGGCATGCACCACCACCACCTGGCTTTCCTATGGCTTGCTAATACCTCTGACCCCCGGAAAACTTTTTTTATTAACATTCAAATAACATTTTAGTACAAATAAAATATCACCATAGGTGGGCCTCTGGCATTGTTCTGGAATTCCTTTTGAAAAAATTATTACAACTGAAAAAATACCGCATAGTTCAAATGTGCTATGATTTCATTATCCATTCCTCAGTTGATGAGGTTCTAGGATGCTTACAATTTCCAACAATTATAAATAAAACAAGAGAGAAAATGATGAACAAGTGTCTGCGTAGCAAGATGCAGAATACTTTGAGTATGTGCCCAAGAATAATATCGCTGGATCTTAAAGGAGATAGATTCACAACCTCATGAGGAATTGTCACACTGGTGTCCATAGTGGCTGCACATGTTTTTACCCCCACAAGCAATCAATAAGTGTTCCCCACTCCTGGAATCCTCACCAGCATAGGCTGTCATTTGTTTTATTGATCTTGGCCATTCTGACTGATGTAAGAGGAATTTTCAAAGGAGTATTTATTTGCATTTCTGTGATGGCTAAGAATATTTTCTTTAAGTGTTGTTCAGACATTTGTGTTTAATCTTCTGAGATCCCACTGATTAATTCTTTACCCCATTTTTAATTTGGCTATTATTTCCTTGATGTTCATATACATTTGTGATACTAATCCTTAATGTTCGGTTTCCTACCAATATTGGTTGAGGAGACTGAATCTTCTACACCGGTTGTTGCTGAACCCTTTGTCAAAGCCCAGTGACTATACTCAAAGAATTGAATTATGAGTTTTCCATTTTGCTTTCTTGAAACATTTATATAATACCGAGTTAGCACTGTGGTCCTCTGTTACTATTGCCCAAGGTTATAACTTGGACACACACATTGTGGTAACTCCAGCATTGTTTCCTTTATTCACCTTTGCTTGGTCTATCTGGAGTCTGATTTTTATGTGAAATTTTGCTTTGTTTTTGTCTGTGTTTATTAGTTATGTTTCAATGGAATTTTGATGGAGATTGCATAGAATCTTAGATTATATTGGTAATGCAACCAAGTATTAATGTACACATTGATTTTGCAAACCCATCAATATGTCAGATAGTTTCATCTTCCATTGTCTTCTCTTTCTTTCCTTACAGTTACAAAATCTTCACCATGAAGACCCTTGAGTTCCTTGGTTGCATTTTTCTCAGGTATTTTATTGTGGGAAGCTATTGTAACTGTGATTGCTTTCTTGACTTCTTTTCAGTATCATCATTCCTTGTACACAAAAATGATATTTTGTATCTTGATTTTGTATTCTCCTCTATTCCTGATTGTATACTTTAGGTCTAAGACACACTCAGGGAGTGTTGACCACCTCATGTACAAGTTCATATTATCTACTGGTGAAAATGTTTGACTTCTTTTCTTGATTCATTCAGTGTTTTTCTGGGCTTATTGTTTTAGCAGAATATGAAAAAGATTTACCTTTGTGATACATAAATGAGCATCTTCCCTCCTTCGGTGTTTTTAAGGAAAGGTTCTCAGATATCCTCCATTTGGAATAATGCTTGACATGGGTTTGTCCTATGCAGACTTCATCCCGTTGAGACATTATCCTTCTATCCCAAAAGTTTTATGGATACTGTAGATTGTCAGATGCCTTTTCTGCATCTGTTGAGATGATCGTGTCATGCCTGCCTTGTCTATTAAAGCTGTCTGTGACATTCACTGAGTTTTGGTGTTAAACCATCTTTCCAACCCTAGAATAATGCTACCTAGTCCACAGTGGATCTTGCTGACACATACTTGAATTTGGATTGCATGTATTTTCTGGAGAATATTTGGTTTAAGTACATCAGTAATCTTTGCCTATGATTGGGTTTTCCTTTATTCTGTTTTGATGATTCCTTATCTGGTTTTGGTGTCAGGGACATACTGAGTTTTTAAAATATCATTGTTTCTATTACTTTCCTTTCAATTTCTGAGAATTGTTTGAATGACATTCTTGTTGCATTTTCTTAAGGTATCTGTAGCTGGAGTTTTTTTGCCTGGTCCACAGTCAATACAAATCTCTGTCATCCGTCAGTCCCACAGCCACTCAGACCCCAACAAGTAAACACACAGAGACCTGTACTGTTTACAAACTGTATGGGTATGGCAGGCTTCTCATTATCTGTTTTTATATCTTAAATTAACCCATTTTTATTAATCCATAACTTGCCACGTGGTTCATGGCTTACCAGTACCTTACAGCTCACTTGTCATGGTGGCAGCTGGTAGTGTCTCTATGCCTCAGCCTTCCACTTTGCAGAATTTTCCTATCTGCTTCTCCCACCTATACTTTCTGCCTGGTTACTGGCCAATCAGTGTTTTATTTATTAATCAATCAGAGAAACACATTTGACATATAGAACATCCCACAGCTGGTATCTGTTAGAAAAATTAAACCAAGATGTGGCAAACACCTTAAGCAAATCTACTCTAATGATTGAGATTGAAACAGTAATAAAAAATCATCTTCCAACTAAAACCCACCAGACTAGTAGTAGTCACTACTAGATAGAAATAAATCTTCCAATAACTAACACCAATGCTATTGAGCTATTAAATTAGTCCATTCAACAGAAATGGATGAAGTACTTTCTAAATATAGATATGAAGGAAGTGTCGTTCTGATGTCCAAAAAAGATTTATACAAAACAAAACATATGATCATTTAATAAAACACTCATATCTTTTTGAGACAGGGTCAGTTATGTCTCCCTGGCTATCCTGTAATTCACAATGTAGACAAGGTTGGTCTTGAAATCACCAGAGACTGCTTATGTCTGCCTCCAGAGTGCTAGGATTACAGACATGCTCCATCATGACCAGCTATTTGTAGATTCTTAATATAGTACTTTTAAAACCAATTAAAGAACACCTTAGATTAAATCATTCACAATGATCGTAGGTTTCTTTCCAGAGATGCAACAATGGATCAGGATAAGGAAATCTAAGAATGTAACGTATTGCATAAACGGCTTAAGAAATGAATCACAGTGTCATCTGGCTAGATGCCAAAAATACTTGGGACAAAAATTCAACCTCTTTTCATATCAATGAACACAATAGAAACCAACAACAGGCTTCATTTTTGAGATCCTAAACACTCCACAGAAACTTATTTACATCACAATGACAGAATACAAAATTACCACAAAACTCAGTTGCTTCCTTACATACAAAGAACACATTTACTGAGAAAGAAATTAAAGAAACCGAGTTCACTATTGCCTCAGAAATACGGTAAAATAAACTTAATAAAAACTTGAAGGACATCAATAATGAAAACTTCAAAATAATGAAGAAACTGAATATATCATTAGTAGATGGGGAAATCTTACACACACACACACACACACACACACACACACACACACATATATATATATATATATATATATATATATATATATGGATACCCAATATCGTGAAAATGTTTTCTTTAAAAACTTAATTGAGAGAATACAGGAGGACGGCATGGTCGAACTGGAATTGGGAAGGAGTGGGAGAGCAATGAAAGAGATACCATGATAAAGGGAGACATCATGGGGACAGCTTGAAGCTGAGTACTAGGGAAGTTCCCAGGGTTCCACAAGAACGCCCCAGCTTAGACTACTAGCAATAGTGGAGAGGGTGCCTGAACTGGCTTACCCTAGTGATCACATGAGTGAATATTATTATCTGTCATCATAGAGCATTCATCCAGTAACTAATGAAAGCACTTGTGGAGATCCACAGCCAAGCACCAGGCCAATCTCCAGGGCTTCAGTCAAAGAGAGAGAAGAGAGATTCTATTAGCAAGGGGCATCAAGATCATAATAGAGAAACCTACAGAGAACACCAAACCAAATTAGTGGGACCTCATGAACTTTGCCCAACAGCTTCGGAACCTCCATGAGACTGGACTAGGCTCTCTGCATAAGGCAGACAGTTGTGTAATGATCTGATTAATGGGCCCCCTGGCAGTAGGATCAGGATCCATCCCTGGTGCATGAGGTGGCTTTTTGAAGCACACTATATATGAAGGAACAACTTTTACAGACTTGATGCAGGGAGAGGGCCTTGGGCCTGCCTCTACTGAATGTACCAAGCTCTGCTGATTCCCCATGGAGGACACCTTATTGGAGGACGGAATGAATAGTGGTTTGGGGAGGGGAAAAAGCTGGAATGTGAGAGGAGGGAAGAGAGGGAGTACACGGTTGGTATGTCAAATTAATAAAAAAAAAATCCTTAACAAAAAAAGAAACAAGAAAAAGAAGAGTAGAGGTAAATGTAAGTATTAGAGAATAAAACATTTAGACTTAAAACATCAGACAAACACACATCAGACACACACATCATTTACAGTAGCAGAGATGACCCAGTGTCTCCATCCCAGTTCTCAAACATTGACAGCTACCACAGGCAGCACCTGTCGCTCTAACAAGTGAGAAGGGGAGTAAGGTGTCACCACTATAAGTGATATGCTAGCATTTTCTGGATGAAAATACAACATTTGAAATGCAGACATTCCTTTTTGACTTTGAAGATAGAGACAGACTTGACCTTTGCAACCCCAAAAAGCCTGTGACTGTGCATGTGTTCAAGAGAGGGGAGGACAAAGGACACACCCAAGTACCTCACATTAGACAGATCTCATACATCCTTCTCCTCACAGCTGCAGAGGTGTGGAGTGATCACATGCAGAGTATCTGAAAGCTGAACGAAATGGTTACATGGATACTCTCCCCACTGAGGAGTGGCACAAATATTAGAGACCCTGCCTCTGAACTAGGAGTCACACACTGATACATGTGACACTGGAAGACTCGAAAAGAGACTCGAATGAGCCTTGTGACTACTGAATTCATTGTGGTAGTCTGGAGTTTCTTGTCTTAGGACACCACTGTCTACCTCACAATGGCACCTGTGAAAAGAAAGGCTACCTATAGTAGAACAAAGTAAAGAATGTTGTTTTCAACTTGGCTTTCAGCCATGTAAATGGAGGCTAATTGGAATAAATTTAAAAATCTCACACGTTGCTACTATGAATACAGTGACTATTGAAAATCAAAATGTATTTTGCATCAGATCTTGGAATAAGATTGGGAGAAAAGGATGGAAGATCACAGCATTGCTCTGCCCATTCACACACCTATCACGCATTATATATCATGACATTTATATGAAAAATCCAAATACACTTACATCACATCCAGGGCAAACCTGAAATAGCTTTTTAAGTACATCTGCACTTCACTGCTCTGCGCTGCAAGAAGGTAAAAGACACAACCTGACACCACCGCTCCATGCTTGTCTTCATTCTGCTTCATTCTCCAAAAGCACTTGGGGTGAGTGAGGTTGGACATAAGGAGGGGGATGTTCACGAGCCAGAGGAAGAAATGCAGAGTGAGCATCAGGTCCTGCTTCCAAATCTCTAAGCCGGTAGTGTGGTCTGTGGATACAGAAGGGTTTATCAAATAGATAACCATGTATACACATCTGCTTTTATGTCTGCTGCCTACTGGAGAGATCACTTATGTGGCTGAGATGCCTTGCTCTCCAGGTGGCTCCACTACCCTGGAGAAATGTCAAGGACTCTCTGACCTAGGGCTCTGCAGGTGAGGTTCACAGCAGATGTACAAAAACATGGGTTGGAAAACAATCTGAGGACATCTCAGCCTTAGGTCCTATGACATCAGCTCATATCCCTGGGTATTGAGGTCCATGGGAGAAAGCAATGTTGGGCAGATTGGTCCCAGGACAGCGTCAATGAGTTATTTGTTTCAACACCTTTAGAAATGATCTCAGCAGAATGTATCAGAAGATGGACGGTTAGATGTGAAGGTAAAGAATTGAAATGACCCATGACAATCAGAGTTCATGTGGACACACTGTGTGTTCTATTCCCAAGTGCAAATAAGAGAGACTCAGTCTCATGTGTATGGCATCCACCATTCATAGATCATGAGCAGTATGGCCCATGCTACATCAGTCACAGAGACAAAATAACCAACTAGTATCCCTGCTCTCCGTTATGTGAAGCTCCAATGATCAGGTCAAATCCACAAATTCCTTGCCTTATACTGTGTCCAGAAATGCCCAGGCCATCATTCTCCATGAGAAACTAAGTTACGTATTTGGATATAAAACATGATCTCCTTCTCTGAATTCAGTTCCTTCTGGTGACCTATTTCTTCAACTTTATCCTTCATTATCTATTTGCTCATGCTTATCTCAAATCTGAGTAGTGACTCCAAAGCACCACTGTGTCCAGTAGCTTAGAACACATTAGTAACTGGGAATAAAGCCTGTGTTCAATGTGCAAGTAGTTTTTATTCCATTGTCATATCATAGAATTGTGGCTGCATTCTAGAATATGTATTGCCAGTGGGAGAACTCATTGATGAGTGTGGGCTGAGGAAACACCTTTAGATGATATGGACTATAAAGCAAACAGCACAAAAGCAGGGCAATTACATGGTGTGAGGATGGTAGATGTTATTTATTACTGGAGATGAGGTACACATGGCTGCTATTCTCTGGATCTTGTGGAATATTTAAAAATCAACATTTAACACATGCATGGCCCCCTGGTTCTGTGATGAGCTGTCTAAGACTGTGTAAGATGTGGATATAGACAGATGTGATGGGAGTAGATGTTCATATGAAAATGAGAAAATTCATGTTTCAAAACTAAATGTGTTGATCACAGCATTCAGAATTAATGCTTTCTTTCTACTAATTATTGTTAGTTTTTAAATCAGTGCATAACATAATGGGATTTAGTGTGGCATTTTCATAGGTGTATACAAGTGTACTTTACTGGTGGTTACTCTTTTATTACCCACATTTGTCATTCATTTTACTATTGATTTTTTTACTCAGCACAAGTAGCTGTGTTCTGAGTTCATGTCATATGTATGTATGTGTTTCATATGAGAGAATATGTGGTAACTTTGCACAATGGAGTGTTACTCTGCTATTTAAAAAATGACATCTTCAGCTGGGCAATGGTGGTGCATGATTTTAATCCCAGGACTCAAGAGGAAGAGGCAGAGGGATCTCTGTGAGTTCATGACAGCTAGGTCAACAGAGAAAGTTCCAGTTCAACAAGAGATACACAAAAAGACCCTGTCTCAAAAAACAAGACAAAAAACATGGCATCATTAAATTTACAAGCAAATGGATAGAACTAGAAAAAGAAACATCTTGACTCAGATAACCTAGCGCAATACGATAAATATGGTATGTGTTCACTTATGTGTGGGTATTAGCCATTAAATAAATGATAACCTACTTATAAACCATAGACGCAGAGAGCTTAGGTATAGAAAAAATCTCTGGGAAAATGCATGAATCTTTCAGAGGGAGAAATAGAGAATTTATGGGTGGAATGAGGGTGGGGGACAGGAATGGGGTGTCAGGTGGGCAGGGTGAAGAGAAATGGTCTTGAGGAAGGGAATCTGGGGAGAGATAGCTGAAATTGAGGAGCAGTTGATGGATGGTTTAGAAACCTAGTGCATTGAAGACTTCCTAAAATATATGAAGGGGATCCTCATGAGATCTCCTGATAATGGAGGAGACTGAGTCCCTACTGGCTTGGCTATATCTTGTTACTAAACAATGTAACAATAATCTTTTTTAATATTTACTTTATTGGGGGTGTGGCATTGAATTTGCAATATCCTCTAGGTATGCTGAAAGTCATACAGACCTGCTCAGCTCATCATTCACTCTTTAGTTAAAAATTTTGGACTATCTAACCATTATAGTTTCATCCAGTGGAAATAACAAATTTATATTTTCCCTTCACAATCAAATTTTTCTTTCATTGACTGATTAAATAAGAGTGTTGGGTAAAAGTGGAGATAATGGGAATTCAGGTTCTTTTCCCAATTACCAAAAGTTGTTTGTGTTGTTACCATTTGATCATTTAGCATGACAATTTTTCTGGTAGGTTTTTTATGAAAGACTAAGAAATCACACTCTTAATTTTGTATGAATTTTAATTTTTATTATTTTTTATTTTGTGTGTATATGTGTGTGTGTGTGTGTGTGTGCATGCAAGCACGAAATTTGTGTGTAAATACAGACACTTAAAGTGAGGGTGTGGAAGTCAGAGGGTAGTTCTCAGAATCTATTCTCTCCTGTCATTGTGGGATCCTGGGGTTGGTCTCAGAGCTTCAGGTCTATCTGTGTCTCTTGTCACCAAGACATCTTGCTGGCCTTGGAATAAGTTTTTAGTACATCTGCTGTTGTTACTAAGAATTGAAGTTGATCAGATAAGATGGCAGTTTAGAAGCCATGCTAGAACTAGCAAATGATTCTAGTTGGGGAAACAAAGGGACCAGGAATATTTCATCACTCCATCAGCTGCTTCTCCGGTCCCTAGGATATAATTACTCAATATCCCAGTATCCATAGTTTCAGTGCTCATAGCCAACAAGAGTCTGAAACTATTTAATGGAAAAATCCCAGATATAAGTCATTCGTGAGTTCCAAGTTATTGTCATTTTAAGTAACATGATAAAATACTGTGTCTTTTCATTCTTTCTTACTTGAGACATGAATAACTTTGTCCAACATGTCCATATTGGACAAACTACCCACTAATTAGCGTCTTGGCTGTCAGACTGACGGTCATGGCATCTGAATGCTTATGTTCATGTAACACTTCAAGGTTTTATTTGAGAAAAATCAAGGTGGCTGACAGTTCCTCTAGTCGTCAATTTTTCTTTTCCTCTAGTCACCAATTTTTTAATGTGGTTGTATTTGTAGATTTTCTGTTCTGAGAATTCTAATTCCTCTCATAAAGGAAAGTGTTTAAAACTACATAATAGTTATGTTAGAATTTTTACTGAAAAATTAAGGAAACCACAGTCTCCATTTCACATTTAATTTAATTATTTTTCCCATTTTTTGATTAAGAAATTTTCTACTCCCCCTACATACCATCCACAGCTCCCACCTCTTCCCTCCTCCCACCCCCAACCCTCCCTCCCAAGCCATCCCCTATCTCCATATCCTCCAAATCAAGGTCTCCATGGAGAGTCAGCAGAGCCTGGCACACCCAACTGAGGCAGGTCCAAGCCACTCCCCTCCTCACCAAGGCTGTGCAAGGTGCCACAGAGCAGGCACTGCGCTCCTAAAAGTCTTCCCATGCACCAGGGACCAATCCCATTTCCCCTCTCTGTTGTCCCCCAAAGAGTTCAAGCTACACAATTTTCTCCCATATCCAGAGGGTCTAGTCTAGACCCATAAGGGCTCCAAAGGTACTAGTCCACAGTTCATGGGTCTCCACCAATATGGCTGGTCATCTCTGTATGTCTTCCCATCATGATCTCCCCATCCACCCCCACCCGAGGAATCCCTCCTCTCTCCCACTGACTGGATTCACGGAGCTCAGCCTGGTGTCTGGCTGTGGAACCCTGCATCTACCTCAATTAGTCACAGGGAAAAGTTCATATTGATCACAGGGTATTCACAACACCGGTCACCAGAGTAGACCACTCCAGGCACCCACTCCATCACTGCCAGCAGTCCAAGGTGGGGCTATCCCTGTGGATTCCTGAGAGCTTCCCCGGCACCCTGCCTCTTCACACTCACATGATGTAGGGCAAGGGATGGCAGACTGCAGCCTATAGCTTTGGAGAGGCTAGCTGACAGGGAGAGACACATGGATTGTCCAGCAAAGGAGAAGTGGATGGGATCTGCATGAGCAGGCTAGGGGTGGAAGGGGTTATGGAGGGCAAGGAAAGGGGGTGAGAACAGGGAAATGGGAGGGTCGAGCTGGAGTGGGGACCATGTGGGAGAGCAGGGAAGGAGATACCATGATGACTTGAAACTTTAAAGGACTTCATGAATGAGAAAATTGTCTCTGGCAGAAATGAATCCTATACTTAAATAGTATTAACTAGAAACTATGCCTTATATGAAAATAAAAATATGGATGTTTAGACTAGTATCTCATCTTTTATTGAAAATTCAAAATTCAAAATTACTGATTATATTCTCTTAAAATGCCTCCAGCATTTTATCCTCTGTATTTTATGTAAGCCACTGTGCCCTATGTGTTGCCCATACAGTACTGGCTGTGAGGTCATTTACTACAACATGGTTAACCTAGCAAGTGCCAAACCTTTAATGAAAACTGATTCTCCTTCTGGAGGCTTTCACAGTTCAGTAGTTTCTCAGTTAGCCATGGGGATTAAGGAGCCACTCCCATCTCCATTCTTGGTTAAATGGATTGCTCATCTACAGGCTTTGTTCTGGCAAACAGAGCGGTATTAGTTCATGAGTACTGCAGTCCAATTTGGTACAGAGATATTGTTTTGATCAGGTGATCCCTAACCTCTGATTCTTGAAAACCTGTTCTTGTCTTCCTTCATGGTGGTCCCTGAGCCTATGTCAGTGGGTTGATATATATTTCCAGATGTGGCTGACCATTCTACTGTCACTTAGTCTCTGCACTCTGATGACTTCTGGGTATCTGTGTTAATGACTGTCCACTGCACAAATGTGCTTCGCTAATTAAGTGTAGAGTTGCACTAACCAGGGGATATGAAGATGAATTTAGAGGACTGTTTGATACCAAGTTCACTTAGATAATTAATTGGAGTGATTTGCCCTTGGGGATCTTGGCCAAAATATGTCACCAGGCATGTATTGCTATCTACTGAGCACACCTTAAATCCAATAAGAAAGTAATTGGTTACCAATATAACATTTGTGCCACAACTACAGATAAGGCATATCCTGCCTTGCCAGTTGTTACCATATCTAACCTGTAGAGGGTTACTTTCATTTTTATGTTGATGACTTTGATTTTAATTCATTGTGATATAAATTTAAATTTTCTAAAAATAAAAAATAAAATCAAACACAAAAAAATCCACAACCCCTCAACTATGTGTGAGAATCATGAAACAATTACCCTTTCCATGATAAAATTGCTTACTTTCTTGATCTCTTTGAAGCCTTATACATATAACCACGGTTATTATTCATTCATGTACGTAACAACCATGTGATGTCTAGGAGCTAGTCACATTGTCTTCTCACACTGATAGACGAACTTGGTTTTAGGATACATATGACTGAACATGGAACATATTATGGAGTTCTAAGAGCTAAAGTTAAACAGCTAAGTTCAGACTCCAAACAGGAATGCAACAATAACAACAAATGTCCCATATTGTATTGAAGGAATTGTATAAGGCATGTCATTCTCAAAATCAGTCTTTCATGAACTCACCCATTTATTTACTGATATTCTTTTTCCAGCATGATTGTAACACAGAATTAAAAATTTGTATCTTCTTACGAAAGATGGATAGACCCCATGATCCTGGAACATTGAGTATAAAAAACTTTCACTGTGTCGTTTATATTCTGAAATGGATGGAGGAAGAATTGTCTCTTAGAATCCACTACAGACAACCTTAGACATCCTTGCATTGTTGTTACAATACTTTATTCTTTATCTAAGCCATGACATAGGCTGTAATTTACTAAAGAAACCAAATAATGTGAACCCATCCACAGTTTACCTATTCTAATTTGATTACTTCAAAAAACAACCAATTTCTAAAGAAGAATTACAGGATACCAGGGATTAGATTATTATTAAAACCTGAGGTGAGACAAAATAATCTTCCTCAAGATACAAGAAACTGGATGCAAGGTGACAGTTAATGCTGAGTGGTTTTCAGATAGGAACCCTCTCACCATCTGTGTTCAGTGATCTACAGAGAAGCTGCTGTAGTGTTCACTAGGGGAGGAATACCATTTGCATTTTGTTTTATTGTTCTGCAAAAGAGCCAAAGTAAGCTTTTACCATCGTATCATGGAACAAAACCCAGAGACAACATGATCTCAAATAGCAAAAATCATGAAGTAACACCACTGAAGTCAGGAAGAGGACGGAGATGCCCACTATCCCCACTCCTTTACAAAACTGTGGTTGGAGTACTACCTGGAGAAATAAGGCAAGAGAAGAAAGCCAAAGGGGGCACACAGAGAAAAAGAAGTCAAACTATCTATATATGTGAATGACATGATGCTATACATTAGAGATGCCAAAAGTTCTACAGAAAAAAAAATCTAGAAATTATCAACTGATTCAGCAATTTGGGCAGATAGAAAATCAACTTGCTCGAATAAATATCTTTTCAATACACCAATAACAAATGCACAGAGAAGAAATTCATAAATGTGCTCCCATTTAAAGAGTCTCAAAAACTATCTAGTAATAACTCTAACCAAAGAAGTGAATATACTCTATGATGAAGACTTTAAACCTCTTCAGAAAGAGACCGAGAAACACAATAGAAAACAGATATTCCATGCTCACAGACTGGTAAAATTAACGTTGTAAAAATCACTGTTTTACCAAAAGCGATTTGTAACAGCACCCCAATCAAAATCCACATCTCCCCTTTCACAGAAACAGAAAAATATTATCCTAAAATTCATATGGACCTCAGACAAAAGACCCCAGATAGTCCAAATAATTCAGAAGAAAGAAACAATCCTGGGGTATTATTTTCCAGATCTTATGGTAAATTACAGAGCCATAGTAATAAAAATATTATTCACTGGCAGGAAAACAGACATATTGGACAAAGATGTCACAAACATATGCGACAGAAAAAAACAAACATCTTCAACTAATAGTGCTGAGAAAACTGGATGTCCACATACAGAAGAATGAAGTTAGACTATTGTCTGTCACCTTACATAAAAACAAACTCGAAATTGATTAGAGACCTAAACCTGAAACTTCTAGAAGGATGCACAGACAGTACCCCACATGATATTCAAACAGGAAAGGACTTTCTGAATAGGCCTCCATTAACACAAGAATAATTGCCAACAGCCTACAAGTGGGATTTCATGAAACTAAAGCTTCTGCATGGCTAAAGGAACAATCCACCAGATGAAAAGAAGTCCCACAGTATGGCAGAGAATCCTTGCCAGCTAGATATCAACACAGAATTTAATATCCAGAATATACAAAGACCCAAGAAACAATAGTCAAAAAAAAAGAAAAAGAAAAAATGACCAATTCAAAAATGTGGGCCTGGGAACTGTACAGAGAGTTACAAAAAGAAGAAAAAAATGCCAGGAAACCTCCAAAAAGATCATCATGCTTAGCTATCAGGGAAATGCAAATCAAAAGAATTTTGATAGTTCATCTTACCTGTCACAATGGCAAAGATTAACAAAACAATGGACAAGAAATGGTGGTGGTAGTACAATTCTATTCAAGCCATGGAAACCTCAGGGTGTGGAGGTAAGTTGGGAGCAGGTCTCCTGTAGCTGGACTGTTAAGGTAGAGGAGGGCAAGAAGGATAGTGAACCTCACTTAGCTATGTCCTAGTCCAGTAATACTGATTCATCACTATCAAGGAGAAGTCATTGTTTGCACAATGATTCACATTCTACTTTGTGCATAGTTTTCATTGTGATCACCACTACATTAACACACATCATAGCTACAGTGCCACACACACACAGTGGAGTCACTGACTTAACTGATCACCATGCTTTTGGAAACAGAGCCCTTCTCCTAACGTCTTGACTCAGTGTTTGGAGGGATAAAAACCTAGATGTATTTCTAAAGTATTATATTTCTTTATGGCACTATGTTCTCAGATACAGATAATTAGTGGGTGGACTCAATGTTATGGGATTGGCCATATGATGACAATTCATTGGTTCATGGTGGTTAAAAGAATATTACAGAAAGTCAAAGTTCAGATTCAAAAAGAAAACTTGATTTCTGCATTAACATGAAGTTGAACATTTGGAAATCAATTTGGTAGAACCATTAGTTTCATCAGAAAGAGACACAAAGTGTTTACAGAAGAGCATGAACGTAATATTGGCATTCACAGATACATCTGTAGAAAAAGGAACGTTCTGTAACTCCTGGAAAGCAAAACTAGGATGGAGGGTCTCCAGTTCTACAGAACATGGTGTCTGCTATTGTGACTTGATCAGACATACCATGGGACCTTTATGGCCCTATTCCCTTTTGTTTACCATGGCATCATCTGGTATAAAAAAGTTTGTATCACCATAAATGGATTAACCATGAGCAGTCAGTCCCTTGGTTCACACTTGTGGCAGAATCCACTAAGAGTATTTCATGTCTTAGGAATTGTTCTCTATGGTCTTGGATAAAATCATACTGCTTGTGGCTGGAGAAGAGTCTAAAAAAAATATTTTTATGCATACTGTTTGTTATTCTGAAAGCAAAGCCTCAGATTCAATGCCTGAGGGAAGTAATCATTGGGTAATTCCACAGAAGAGGAGTGAAGAATCCTTTCAGAAAGAACTTGGGATGTTTCAAGGGATAACTCCAGTCACCAATAAAATTATAAACAAATACTTACATACATGAGCTATGTATATATGTGCTGAATTCTGTAGAGTCCACCTTACCATACTCCAGGGTGGGCAGATACTTTGTTAATATGCTGTGCTCTTGGATTTTTATCTCTCGCTTTCTGCAGATTCCTATTCTTATGTGTTCCTACAGAAGCAGCGAGTGCTTAGTCAGAATGAATTACCATTTAAGTGGTGAAGGAAATGTGGTGATTTTCCCAGCTTATACTGTCTACCCACTCAACAAAACAATTGATTGGACAATGACTAAATTTAACGGAGATATTATGATCAAGTAAGTTTTTTATTCATTTATTCCTTTTCAAGGTTTGACATTCATATGCCCTAGGGGAAGTACAGACTCAAACATTATTCCATCTCTATCCCATTAACATATTTCCTAGTGGCCGGGCGGTGGTGGCGCACGCCTTTAATCCCAGCATTCGGGAGGCAGAGCCAGGCAGATCTCTGAGAGTTCGAGGCCAGCCTGGGCTACCAAGTAAGTCACAGGAAAGGCACAAAGCTACACAGAGAAACCCTGTCTCGAAAAAAAAAAAAAAGATATTTCCTAGTGATCCTGCCCCGGACTTCCCTTCTGGACAAGAGGGGAGTGCCTGGAAACAGCCTAGATCTCATTCCTGGGCACCAGCCACTCCGGGGAAGACCTGCCCAACTTGGCCCCAGGTTCTGGCCACTGGGCAAGTTCTCTTCTACCCCTACCGGGAAGGCTCCCCTTCTCCAAGACCCATGGCAGACACTGCAATTTCAGAGCTCTGCCCCCATGCCCATCATAGCCCAAGACCCCAGCCACTTCCTGAGACCTAGAGACTGGTCCCCAGCTCCCATCCTCCTCAGGACTTCCCTTCTGGACAAGAAGTGACCGCCTGGGATCAGCCTAGATCCCATGCCTGGCAGCCACTCCGGGGAAGACCTGCCCAACTAGACCCCAGGTTCTGGCCACCAGGCAGGATCCCTTCTACCTCCACCCCTACTGGAAAGGCTCCCCTTCTCCAAGACCCCCAGCAGACCCTGCAGTCTCCAAGCCCTGCCCCCATGCCCATCATCGCCTGAGACCCCAGCCACTTCCTGAGACTTAGAGACTGGCCCTGAGTGCCCATCCTGCCCCGGACTTCCTGTCTAGACAAGAAATCCCATCCTACCCCGGACTTCCCATCTGGACAAGAGAGCTCCCATCCGGACAAGAGAGAGAGACTTCATGAATCTCTCAGCTCTGTCTGGACAAAGTGCACTGATAAGACCAAGAACAAACCACAAGGAGAAGGGCAGACATCAAGGCAGAAGTGCTGTGTTGCTGATTAGTCAATAAATAAAACACGGATTGGCCATTGGCTAGGCAGGAAGTGTAGGCAGGACAAGGAGGAGAATAAAGCTGGGAAGTGAAAGACTGAGTCAGAGAGACACTGCCAGTCGCCACGAAGAGAAACAGCATGTGAAGATGCCGGTAAGCCACGAGCTACTTGGCAAGGTATAGATTTATAGAAATGGATTAATTTAAGCTATAAGAAAAGTTAGCAAGAAGCCTGCCATGGCCATACAGTTTGTAACCAATATAAGTCTCTGTGTTTACTTGGTCGTGTCTGAGCGGCCCTGGGACTGGCAGGTGAGAGAGATTTGTCCTGACTGTGGGCCAGGCAGGAAAACTCTTGCTACACAGAAGTACATACAACAAAATGAAGAGCAATACAGCATCACCAGAACCTAGCCCTCCTCCAACATCTAGACCTGAACATCAAAAATTGGAAGAAGCAGAAGAAAACAGCCTTATGAAGAAGGTAGAGGCTTATATAGAAGAAAAGACAAACAAAAAATGAGAACACTATAAAAAACTAGAGGAAAGGACAAATAAAGTAGAAGAAAACAATAAAGTCCAGGAAGAAAACAATAAAGCCCTGAAAGAAAATCATGAAAAAGCAATGAAACAGATGAAGAAACAGTCCAAGACCTGAAAAGGGAAATAGAAAAAAAGAAGAGGACACAAACAGAGGGAATGCTGGAAATTGAAAATCTGAGTAAACAAATGGGAACTTCAGATGCAAGTATAAACAACAGAATGCAAGAGATGGAAGAGAGGATCTCTGGCATTGAAGATACGGTAGAAGAAGTAGATTCATCAGTCAAAGAAAACACTAAAGCCAACAAAGTCATGAACCAAAATATCAAAGAGATTTGGGACACCATGAAAAGACCAAACCTACAAATAATAAGGATAGAAGAAGGAGAAGAATACCAACTCACGGGCACAGAAAATATATTCAACAAGATCATAGAAGAAAACTTTCCCAACTTAAAGAAAAAAATGCCTATGAAGATACAAGAAGCCTATAGAACACCAAACAGACTAGACCCCAAAAAACGTCCCCTTGCCACATAATAATTAAAAAACTAAATGTACAGAATAAAGAAAGAATAATGAGAGCAGCAAAGGAAAAAGGCCAAGTGACATATAAAGGCAAACCCAACAAAATAACACCCGATTTCTCAATGGAGACTTTGAAAGCCAGAAGGACCTGGACAGATGTAATGCAGACACTAAGAGACCATGGATGCCAGCCTAGACTAATATACCCAGAAAAACTTTCAATCATCACAAAGTGAATAAGACATTCCAAGAAAAAGCCAGATTTAAACAATATTTATCCACAAACCCAGCCCTACAGAAAGCACTAGAAGGAAAATTCCAACCTAAGGAAGTCAGATACATCCTCAAAAACACAGGCAATAGATAAACCTACAGCAGTAAACCCCAAAGAAAAGAAGTACACACACACTACCACCAAAAAATAACAGGAATGAACAATCACTGGTCATTAATATCCCTTAATATCAATGGCCTTAATTCACCTATAAAAAGACATAGGCTTACAGAATGGATATGAAAGCAGGACCCATCATTCTGCTACACACAAGAAACTCACCTCAAATTCGAAGATAGACACTACCTAAGAATAAAAGGCTGGGAAAAAACTTTCCAATCAAATGGTCTTTAGAAACAAGCGGGTGTAGCCATCCTGAAATCCAGCAAAATAGACTTCAAACTAAAATCAATCTAAGGAGATCAAAAAGGGCATTACATACTCATCACAAGAAAGATCCACCAAGAAGAAGTTTCAATTCTGAACATTTATGCCCCAAACACAAGGGCACCCACATATGTAAAAGAAATATTACTAAAGCTTAAACCACACATAAAACCCCACACATTAATAGTGGGAGACTTCAACACCCCACTTTCACCAATGGACAGATCTCCCAAATTGAAACTTAACAGAGAAATAAAAGACTTAACTGATGTCATGACTCAAATGGACTTAATCGATATCTACAGAACATTCCATCCTAACAAAAAAGAATATACCTTCTTCTCAGCACCCCATGAACCTTCTCTAAAATTGACCACATACTTGGCCACAAAGCAAATCTCAACAGACGCAAAACAATTGGAATAATCTCCTGTGTTCTATCAGACCACCATGGTTTAAAGTTAGATTTCAACATCAAGAAAAACTACAGAAAATGTTCAATCTCATGGAAACTGAATAATACTCAAATGAATCACCAATGGGTTAAGGAAGAAAATAAAGACTTCCTAGAGATCAACAAAAATGAAGACACCACATACCCAAATCTATGGGACACTATGAAAGCAGTGCTAAGAGGGAAATTCATAGCACTAAATGCCCACATAAAGAAGTTGGAGAAATCTCACACTAGTGACTTATCAGCACACCTGAAAGCTCTAGAACAGGAAGAAGCAAAGTCTCCCAGGAAGAATGCATGCCAGGAAATTATCAAAGTGAGAGCTGAAATCAGTAAAATAGAAACAAAGAGAACAATACAAAAAATCAATGAAACAAAGAGTTAGTTCTTTGAAAAAATCAACAAGATAGAAAAGACCTTATCAAAACTAACCAAAAGACAGAGAGAAAATCCAAATTAACAAAATCAGAAATGAAAAGGGGAACATAACAACAGACATTGAGAAAATCCAGAGAATCATCAGGTCATACTTCAAAAACCTCTACTCCAAAAAATTGGAAAATCTAAAAGAAATGGATAATTTTCTGGATAGGTACCACACACCTAAGTTAAATTAAGACCAGATAAACTATTTAAATAGTCCAATACCCCTAAGGAAATAGAAACAGTCATGAAAATCTCCCAACCAAAAAAAAAAAAGCCCAGGACCAGATGGTTTCAACACATAATTCTACCAGATCTTCAAAGAAGAGTTAATACCAATACTCTCTAAATTGTTCCACACAATATAAACAGAAAGAACATTAACAAACTCCTTCAATGAGGCTACAATTACCCCGATTCCTAAACCAAACAAGGATACAACAAAGAAAGAGAACTACAGACTGATCTCCCTCATGAACATTGATGCAAAAATACTCAATAAAATACTGGCAAACAGACTCCAAGAACACATCAAAACAATTATCCAACATGATCAAGTAGGCTTCATCCCAGGGATGCAAGGGTGTTTCAACATACAAAAGCCCATCAATGTAATAGACCACATAAACAAACTCAAAGAAAAAAACCACATGATTATCTCGCTAGATGCAGAAAAGGCATTTGACAAAATCCAATACCCCTTCATGATAAAGGTCTTGGAGTGATAAGGAATACAGGGAACATACCTAAAGATAATAAAGGCAATTTACAGCAAGCCAACAGCCAACATCAAATTAAATGGAGAGAATCTCAAAGCAATTCCACTAAAATCAGGAATGAGGCAAGGCTGTCCACTCTCCCCATATTTATTCAACATAGTACTTGAAGTTCTAGCCAGAGCAACAAGATAATAAGGAGATAAGGGGATATAAATTGGAAAGGAAGAAGTCAAGCATCCCTTATTTGCAGATGACATAATAGTATACTTGAGTGACCACAAAGATTCCACCAAGGAGCTGATACAGCTTATAAACACCTTCAGCAACATAGCAGGATATAAGATCAAATCAAAAAAATCAGTAGCCCTCCTATATACAATTGACAAACAGGCTGAGAAGGAAATCAGAGATACATCACCCTTCACAGTAGCCACAAATGATATAAAATACCTTGGGGTAACACTAACCAAGCAAATGAGGGACCTATATGACAAGAACTGTAAGTCCTTGAAAAAAAGAAATTGAAGAAGATGTCAGAAAGTGGAAAGATCTCCCATGCTCATGGATAGGCAGGAGTAACATACTAAAAATGGCAATTTTACCAAAAGCAATCTACAGATTCAATGCCATCCCCATCAAAATACCAACACAATTCTTCACAGACCTGGAAAGAATACTCAACTTCATATGGAAAAACTAAAAACCCAGGATAGCCAAAAAAATCCTGTATAATAAAACAACCTCTGGAGGCATCACGATCCCTGACTTCAAGCTCTACTATAGAGCTACAGTAATAAAAACAGCTTGGTATTGGCATAAAAACTGACATGTGGACCAATGGAATCGAACTGAAGACCCTGACATTAATCCACACACCTATGAACATATAATTTTTGACAAAGAAGCCAAAAGCGTACAATGGAAAAAGAAAGCATCTTCAACAAATGTTGCTGGCATAACTAGATATCAACTTGTAGAAGGCTGCAAATAGATGCATATCTATCACCGTGCACAAAACTTAAGTCCAAGTGGATCAAAGATCTCAACATAAATCCAGCTACTCTGAACCTGCTAGAAGAGAAAGTAGGAAGTAATCTTGAACGCATTGGCATAGGAGATCAATTCCTAAATATAACACCAGTAGCACAGACACTGAGAGAAACAGTCAATCAATGGGACCTCTTGAAACTGAGAAGCTTTTGTAGAGCAAAGGATACAGTCAACAATGCAAAGCGACAGCCTACAGAATGGGAAAAGGTCTTCACCAACACCACATCTGACAGAGGATTGATATCCAGAATATATAAGGAACTCAAGAAATTAGACATCAAAATGCCCAACAGTCCAATTAAGAAATGAGCTATAGAACTAAACAGAGAATTCTCAACAGAGGAAGTCCAAAAGGCTGAAAGACATTTAAGAAATTGCTCAACATCCCTAATCATCAGTGAAATGCAAATCAATACAGCTCTCAGATACCACCTTACACCTGTCAGAATGGCTAAGATCAAAAACACTGAAGACACCTTATGCTGGAGAGGATGTGGAGCTAGGGGAACTCTCCTCCACTGCTGGTGGGAATGCAAGCTTGTAAACCACTTTGGAAATCAATATGGCGCTTTCTTAGAAAATTGAGAATCAATCTCCCCCAAGACCCAGCTATGCCGCTCTTGGGCATATACCCAAAGAATGCTCAATCATACAACAAGGACACTTGCTCAGGTATGTTCATATTGGCATTGTTTGTAATAACCAGAACCTAGAAACAACCTAGATGCCCTTCAACTGAGGAATGGATAAATAAAATGTGGTACATATACAGAATGGAATACTACTCAGCAGAGAAAAACAATGACATCATGAGGTTTGCAGGCAAATGGATGGATCTAGAAAAAATCATCCTGAGTGAGGTAACCCAGACTCAGAAAGACAAACGTGCTATGTACTCACTCATAGCAGGATACTAGATGTGGAACAAGGATGACTGGACTGCTATTCACAACACCAGGGAGGCTACCTGGAAAACAGGACCCCAAGAAAGACACAGGGATCACCCAATGACAGAGAAATGGCAGAGATCTACATGAACAGCCTGGACATGAGTGGGGGAAATGAAGGGCAAGTGTCAAGGGAAAGAGAACTTAGGGGAGAGGGAGATCCTAGCTGGATCAAGAACAGAGAGGGAGAACAAGGAATAGGAGACCATGGTAAATGAAAACCACATGAGAATAGGAAGAAGCAAGGGGCTAGAGAGGCCCACTGAAATCCACAAAGATGTCCCCACAACAGACTGCTGGCAATTGTCGAGAGACAGCCCGAACTGACCTACTCTGCTGATACAATGGCCCAAACACCCTAATTGTCGTGCTAGAAACCCCATCCAATGACTGAGGGAACTGGATGCAGAGATCCACAGCTAGGCCCTGGGTGGAGCTCCAGGAGTCCAACTGGCAAGACAGAAGAGGGTTTATATCAGCGAGAATTGTTGAGACCAAGGATGGATAAAGCACAGGGACAAATAGCCAAACAAATGGAAACACATGAACTATTAACCAATGGTTGAGGGGCCCCCAACTGGATCAGGCCCTCTGGATAGGTGAGACAATGGATTAGCTTGATCTGTTTGGGAGGCATCCAGGCAGTGGGACCGGGTCCTGTGCTCAGTGCATGAGTTGGCTGTTTGAAACCTGGGGCTTATGCAGGGCCACTTGGCTCAGTCTGGGAGGAGGGGACTGGACCTGCCTGGACTGAGTCTACCAGCTTGATCTCAATCCTCAGGGGAGTCTTTGCCCTGAAGGAAATGGGAATGGGGGGTGGGGCGGGGGAAAGGGAGGGGGCGGGAGGAGGGATAACAAAGGAATCCGTGGCTGATATGTAGAATTAAATTATATTGTAAAATAAAATAAAATAATAATAAAAAAGGCATTTCATAGTGACTCTTCTGGTATTTTCAAATAGAAAAAAAATTTGGGTTTTATTCTTTCTCTTTTCTGTTGTAGACATAAGGAATTTCCTCCATATTCCCTGTCATGCCTATATCTCCTCAGGATTTTGATGTTTGGAATGTTTGTTTTGAAAGAGAAAGATTATATTATAGAGGATTGACAGAATATTTGAGGGGATTCTAGAAGTCTAGACATGCTCCTGTGAAAAGGGATGATGTCACTAAAGTTAGTTACTAGCAATTTCCTTGTGTGAGGCTATAGTGACAAATACTGTCTCAGTTTGCTGCAGAAGATTTCAGAGCATAATGTAGGAATTAGACACTGGGAACAACTCTATGCATTAGAAATGCCTACATCTGTCTCAGATCCTTCCTCTGACATTTATTATTTGTATTATCTGATAATGTACCATGTTCACCTGTTTGCTGCATATATAATTTTTCCAATGTGTATTTTGTTCATTATTATGAATGTGTTTCTCTGCACACATTGACTTGATTGGGACTCTGAAAGATGTTTCTAGGCATTCTCAAAGAAGCAAGATTAAGGCATACTGTCAGACTAATCTGCATGAGTATCTTCGGTCCTCATAAAGAGAAATAATCATGTATGTTAGGATTTGAAAGAAGTCAGGTATATTTTATCCCAGGCTGACATGCCCATAGCTGGAGATAACTATATAATAAGTATCAGAAAATGAGAAGTGCAGCTTAAAATCAAGACTGTACTCAACAAAGGCAACATGGAATATATATATATTCAGGAATTAGGTTGGAAGCAATGGATGTAAACCCACCTAAAACAAATACAGGATAGATGGATTGTTGTCCATTTGACATTACTGTGACTGCTGAAATATGGCTGTGGAGTAAGTCATCAGTTCAGCAGTGGAAGAAGAAAAATGTTCAAGTGTGAAAGGTCATTTGACATAAAGGATATTGTGATAGGTTTAGTGTAAAATGGACTTATCAAAGGTAGCCGGGAAAATTTAAAATTTTTAATTTAGATAAAATATTCTATGGAAGAGTCAACTGGCTCCAGGGAACATTGCTTACTTCATGTAAGGTTACAGTGCTGTATGGTCTACCAGACACTGGATCTTGTACGCTAGGAGAGTCCTCTGCTTTACAGCAGAGGTGTAACTGGTGTCCCTGTTCCTCCCTGTTCGTCCTCTTCTCCTCTGCTCTCCAATCTCAGCAGCTCAGGCACCACTCTGAATCAGCATGAATCTCTCTTCAGGTTCTACAGCAGCAATCCCATGCATGCAGAGATCACACTTGTAGTTACATGATCTCTCTGTGGCTGGATTGTCTAATATGTGCAAGAAGAGAGTTCTTTGTCAATGTGATTTGATCTCATATGAAGTCAGAAAGAAACTCAAATAAACTTATAAAAGCTGTAAGCATTTAACATATTTGATTAGACAAGCCATTTTCAATTTATACTTTCAAAAGAGAGTGAGACATATGTAAGCATATGCACTTCAAGTTTCACAACCACTTTCATGCTTTTGATAAAAATTTTTTACATAGGTGTGTGGAACTATGTGTGTAATTTGAAAGAAAGTTTGTTCTGTCATTCTCCAGTTGAATTTCCTCACTGTGGCTGAATAAGTATATTTATCTTAATTAAATAACTACAAAACACCATAAGTCATAGAGCTAGCATTATTTTATATGACACTAATTTTGTGTAGTCTAATTTTCTAATTGGATTTTACTTTTTTGTCAAAATTAAGAAGATAGTAAATGAATATTTGATAGGTACTGAATAATGTCTAATAGGTACAATATATGTCTACCATCTGATTAAAGCAGATTAATCTATATAAGCACATGTTGATGTACTATGGTGATATTTTATTTGTATTGAAATGTGATTTTATTTGTATGCTAATAAATAAAGTTGCCCAGGGGTCAGAGCTATTAGCAAGCCATAGCAAAAGCTGGGTGGTGGTGGTGCACGCCTTTAATCCCAGCACTTGGTAGGCAAAGCTAGGTAGATCTCTGTGTGTTCCAGAATACAGCCAGCACTGGAGACAAATGCCTTTAACCTCAATACCAACCATAGAAGACCTGGAGGTCTATACAGACAGGCAATGACTAGGAAGTCATGTGGTTGGGTTTACAACCAATGAGAAGGCAGAACAGAAACTCTAAAAAAAGACATACACAGGAAGTAGGTCTCATTCAGAGAGGTACAGCAACAGTGAAGGGTAAGGTTTTTAGCTCTTAGCTATTGCTCTGACCTCTTGGCTTTCATCTCTGTATTGGCTCTGAGTTTCTTATTGAATAAGACAGTTACTTCTACAATATACACTAATAGAATCTTTATGCATGGACATTAATTTCCCTGCAAAGTAATAATGACAGTTTCCCACTCTGTTGGAAAGCTTTTCCTTAACACTTACTTAAATATAGCTGACTTAGTATGTTCAAGTTGCATTGTCTCAATTATGTGTACATTTGTATATTAATAACTTGAAACAATTGATGTATTAAAATAATATGAAAAGTCAGATTTTAATATTTTTATTCTATTTTACTGGGGATATATTTCAGTTGATACTTTTTTCTAATTAAAAGACATAAATATCTGCTCACTGGCTGTTTGAAACTATTTTTACAAGGTATTACTAATTTGAATATTTATATTATGTCACAAGAGTATGTAAAATAACACAAACTTTTAGTTGTACAAGGTCTATTTATCAGTGATCAAAACTATTTTTCAGAAATGGCACAGCTTTCATGCTTTGCTCTAAAACTATTTTCTTTAAGTTTTGCATTGTCATAGTTATCAGTAATATTTATACATGTTCATTTATCATCATGACAATGGTATCTAGGGGGTAGAGAATGATAATTCATCGTATATACATATGTGCAATGATTAAACTAGGGAATTTAACATGTCTTTCTTTTCAATTTTAACCATATTAGTTATCCATTTTATAAAAAGCCATGTTTTATCAGAACCAAGCATCTTACTGGATATCATGGTGGTGCATGCCAATAGTCTGAGCATTTGTGAGGCACAGAAAGGTCAACCTATGTTTTCAAGGCAAGCATGGACTACATAGAAATTCTGGAACATGCAAATACATATATTGAGTACTTTTGGGAAATATCTTTTTAGATTCTCTTACTTTATTAGAACTCTTAAAACATCATCGTTTGTAAATACCTTATAGTAAAAAAATTCACATGTAATGATATTTCGGGAAGATTATATACCCCTCTTAAGTTACCCACAATGTGTTCGAATCTTGGTTCCCAGGAGAACAAAATGCCAAGCTCTCAGTCTGTATTCTCACAATGAGTTGGATAACCATCATCCCATTTAGTTTTTCATTGTTGTGTACATAGTGCATATAAACATAAAGGAGTCCTTATTGAAATCATCCGGGCTCTGTATATGTAAAAAGCTTTTAAACTAATATATTTTGTATTTAAATTATCTGCTCACAATTTTGAGCTTCATATTCTATTGGTTGTTAGAAAATGGAAGGTTTCTGGGCCAGAGTGCTCATATTTTGAGGATATTTTGAAAGTATTGTTTTATGTTGATGGGTTATTTAAGGCTTCTATGTGCATAGTGGACTAAGAGTGCTTTCTGTAAATATGTTCTCTATCTAGAGGTTTACAAGTCCACAGGGTTTGTAAAATATAGAGGTAAAACTGACTTATGATGTCATTTATCTTCAGAATATCTCTATTTACTTTTTTTCATGTTACCTATCTGTTGCTGAAAGTGGAGTATTGAAATGACCCACCATCTCTGTGCTGGGGTTGATCTGTGCTTTAAATCTAAGAATCTTCAATTAGTAAAGTTGGGGACTCCTGTATTTGATGTGTACAAGATTAGCATTGCAATACCATATTGTTGGATTTTTCATTTAATGAGTACAAAGTATACTTCACTGGCTCTTCTAAATAGGTTTTGTTGGAGTCTGGTCATCACTTCTTTCACATCTAGTATCCACTTATGAGTGAGTACTTAACATGTTTGACTTTCTGAGTTTGAGTTACCTCACTAAGGATATTTTCTAGTTCCATCCACTTGCCTGCAAACATCATGATGTCATTGTTTTTTTCTGCTGAGTAGTACTCCATTGTGTACATGTACCACACTTTCTTTATTCATTCTTCAGTTGAAAGGCATCTAGGTTGTTTCTAGGTTCTGGCCATTACAAATAATGCTACTATGAGCACAGTTGAGCGTGAGTCCTTGTGGTATGATTGAGCGTTCCTTGGGTATATATCCAAGAATGGTATAGCTGGTTCTTGAGGGAGATTGATTCTCAATTTTCTGAGAAACGGCTATACAGACTTCCAAAGTGGCTGTACAAGTTTGCAACTGGTCTGTGTGATGCATGTATGTGAACCAGGACTTCATGAACCATGTCTGAGAAAGCCAGATCAGTCAGGAAGACAAGAATAAATAATAATCCTTGAAGAAGCTGGGGACTGGCACACACTCTTATATACACAGGGTCCCCAAAAGAGGAAGATGATGCCTCATGTGTCTCTAAAGCCCCAGGACTCTCCCCATGATGCATTTCCCTCATTCTCATGGAAATCCACTTTGTTCAGTTGGCTGCTCCATTCAAATAGTGTGTGTGTGTGTGTGTGTGTGTGTGTGTGTGTGTGTGTGTATACGTGTGTGTGTGTGTATACGTGTGTGTGTGTGTAAGAGAAAAAGTGTGTATGTAAGAGAAAAAAGGAAAAATGGAATAAAATAAAATAAGGCAAAATTTTTTTAATCTCATCACGGAATTTGTGGTGTGAGACAATGATGCACGCCATGAACCCCTTTGTGCATTTATCTTTACTTGCAAGTGTTCATTGCAAAGTCATTGGTCTGGTTCGAGGCCTTCGGTTTCTACTATCTTATCAATGCTGGACCCTAACTAGGGCTCCTCCTGGATATCCTGTTGTTGCCCTGTGTTTTAGAAATCTTGAGACTTTAGGTCTACAGTCCAGGTCCCTTCACAAGCTTCAGCAGATCATAGATGGGGTGGATTGTGGGGCAGACCAAGTCATATCCTTGGGTCTGGGCCTGTGAAGCTGTAGGATTGGTCTACCAGATGTCAAATGGGGACAATTGTTCCATGTTTACAACTTCGGGGATGGCTCACACACACCTGCACTAACAAGGATGGCTCCATTGTGCTTCTCTGGTGAGGTGCAGGGCCTGCTCTCCAAAGTGTTGCAGCTGGTGGGGGTCATGTATAGCTCTCCCACTCTATGACCACGAAGCCAGCTCTATCACTAACTTCACATATTGATGGGCATAGGGGAAGAGGCTAATGCTCCTCCATCAATGCTACCACAAGACAGATGCATAATTGGGACAGATCTCCCATGCTCACAAATTTGGCTGGCTAATCCACAACCACACTAACAAGTTTGGCTCTTTTCTGCTTTTCTCATGAAGTATAGGGTTTGCTCTCCCAAGTGTTGCAGCTGCTGGGGGTCACAGATAGTTCTCCCATTCCTATGACCACAGGACATGCTCTCCCTAGTAACCATCTGTCTGGTGTTGGCATGGGATAGGCATTAGCTTGCTTCCTCCCTCTTCCCTCACCCAGCAATGCCTGGTTCATGTGGAAGAGCTGGCTCTGTGGTCTGAAGAGCTGGCCCTGTGGTCTTAAGCGCTGAAGGCATTCTTTTAATTGATGTCCCCTCTTCTCAGAGACTTTAGATGTGATGACTCAGATGTATCAAGTTGTTAGAAAACTATCCAGCACAATTGACACCATATAATGTGACACACAAATACATCACTACAAAGCTGCTTTTCCTTACTCATTCATCCCCAAGATCTCACATTAAATTCTAAGTAGGGGCTGGAGAGATGGCTCAGCATTTAGCAGCACTGGTTATTCCTCCTGAGAACCCAGGTTCAAGTCCCAGCACCAACATGTCAGCTCACAACTGTCTGTAACTTTAGTACCATGGGATCCAAAACCTTGACACAGATACATATTCAGGCAACACACCAATGCATATAAAATAAATATAAACAAGTATTTTTAAAAACATAAGTAACTTTGCATATCCCACAATTTTAAAAGTTCCACAATGGAACACACTTAAATTTCACTCAGAGGTTAAGAGTACTGGCAGATCTTCCAGAGGTCCTGAGTTCAACTCCCAGCAATTTGACATTGGCTCACAATCAGCTATAATGAGAGCTGGTGCCTTATTCTTGCATTCAGAAACACATGCATGCAGAACACTACACATAATAAATAAATCCTTCTTAAAAAATGTAGTCCTGCTGGGAAGTGGTGGCACACACCTTTACTCCCAGCACTCAGGAGACAGAGACAGGTGGATCTCTGTGACTTCAAAACCAGTCAGATCTACAGAGTGAGTTCCAGGCCAGCCAGTACTACGCAAAAAAACACTGTCTCAAAAAAAAAAAAAAAAAAACACAGAAAAATCAGTCCCTTTATCATATCCAGTCTCTTTCAAACCCAAAAATGCTTTTTAAAGTTTGAAATCTGCCAAGTATGGGCTCCTAAAAAAATAAAAATTAGATTAAATAATTCCTTACTTTTAGAGGGAAAGGCACAAGGCAAAGTCTCTCTGACAAATAAAATCCACTCTCCAACTGTGTAATAGTTTGATTTCCAATGTCTGGATCCACTTACTGTCTTCTGGGGTTCTCCAAAGGGCTTGGGTCACTTCTTCAGCTCCATCCTCGGCAGCACACACAGCTTGCCATCCAGGCTCAAGATGGCTCCACTCTATAGATGCTGCTGTTCTTGTCAGTCACCCCACAATACTGACATCAACCACAATGCTGGGTCTTCTGCTGCAACATGGCTGCACTGTCATCAATGCCTCTCATAGACTGTCTTCGTGGTTCCAAGTCTCAAATTCTGTGAATGACTCCTTTAATGCTGGACCTTCAAGTGCTAGTGTACTTCCACCTTCACGGATGGCATCTCCTGGCTTATCATAGTACCGAGCCTCTGCTAGAATCCATGTCCAATTCATGCCTTCAAAGAAAGTACCACCTGGGTGACTCTCACACCACCACGTTTGACTGCCAGCATAAAATACAACTGCCTCTGGGACACAGCATCCATGTGCTCTCAGGAAACACTTCTCAGAAGATTTCAACTCAGCAATGCTGGGCTCCTCTTTTTTTATATTTTTTTAGTTTTTTTTTTTTCGAGACATCGTTTCTCAGTGTAGTTTTGGTACCTGTCCTGGAACTCACTCTATAGCCCAGGCTGGCCTTGAACTCACAGAGATCCACCTGGCTCTGCCTCCAGAGTGCTGGGATTAAAGCCATGCACCACTACCACTGTGGGCTCTTCTTAATCACCACTAATTTCTCAACTCCAGCCAACCAGCATCGAGTATCTCCATAAAACAAAGGTTTCATTTTAGTAGTTCAGACATTTTGTTAATCATAGCTGATTATTCAGCCCCAGCTAACCAGGGCCACAGAATTTTAATTCAAAATAACAAAGGGCCCCAATAGAGTCTTTAAACTTCCCTCTGAAACTTCACAAGCCATGTTCCCATCTTCTGCATTACCCTCAACATTCTTATATTCCAAGCTACTACAGAACAGCTCACCATTCTGTAAACACTCAAAGGATTTTCTTATACAGTGTTTCAAAGTCCCTTCAAAGTCCTCTTACAAAACAACATGGTCAGGTCTGTCAAAGCAAGACCCCACCCCTGGTACCAACTTGTCATAGTTAGAGTTTCTATTGCTACAATAAAACAACATGGCCAAAAACCAAGTTGGAGAGGAAAGGGCATATTTTGCACACACTTTCACATTTGAGTTCATCATTGCAGGAAGCCAGGACAGAAATCAAACAGGAACTGAGACAGAGTCCATGGAGAGGCGCTGCTTACTGCTTTGCTCAGACTGCTTTCTTATAGAACTCAGGACCACCACCTAGGAATGTCACCACCCACTTTGAGCTGGGCCCTCCCAGTCAATCACGGATTAAATAAATGCCCTATATCTGGATCTAATGGAGACATTTTCTTTCTAGTGGGCTGGGAGGCTTTAAGAGAGGGTTTCTTTATGTAGCCTTGGCTATCCTGTAACTAACTCTGAAGACCAGGCTGGCCTCAGACTCACAGACATCTGCCAGCCTATGCCTCCCAAGTGCTGGGATTAAAGGTGTGCACCACCACTGCCAGCTTTAAAACATTTTCTTAATTGGGGTTCCCTCCTCTCAGATGACTTTAGTTTGTGTCAGATTGACAAAAAACTATCCAGTGCAGGGTACTTGCGCTGAAAGGAGAAGTGGACACAGGCTCATTCCTAACCCAGAACCAATAGCCAGTTGATAGCCAGCTGCTAATGAAAGTTTAGTTTCCTCCATGGGAGTCTCACTGGGGAAATCAACTACTCTGAAGGGTAGAATACATGTGTAACAGAAATTGGTCAACAGAAATTGAACTCAGTGGCCTCTTTAGATGTTTTTTGTCTCACAATATCCAGTCAGGGTGTTTTCTTTTTTTGTTTGTGTCTTTTTTGTTTTGTCTTGTTTTTGTTGTTTTGTCTTATTTTTTTTTCTTCTCTTATTTTACCCTATTAGTTTCTTTGAGTATATACAATGACTAACACTTTATGTTTTGATGGGATTGAGAAAGTGCAACGAAGTGGGTCTCTGATTCATCTGCCTTTTCGTGGCCTCCTTTCCTTCTGTTTGTTTGTTTTCTTCAATCTAAAGTGTTATTTTTTTTGTTTTACCTTAGTATATTTCATTTTAATGTACTATATTATATTATTAACCCACAGAAACTGTTCATTTTCCAGTAATCAACAGAAAGGGTTTATTTTCTGGAGTGTGTGTGTGTGTGTGTGTGTGTGTTTGTGTGTGTGTGTGTTGAGTGTATTGTTATGTGCATGTGTGTGCATAATAGTCCTTGGAGGCCCACAGAGGCCATTGATCCCATGGAGCCACTGTTACAGGTAGGTGTAAACTACATTTTATGATGGCTTTGTATTGAACTCTGCCACTTTACAAAAGCAGTACATGATTTTGTGTGCTAAGACATCTCTACAGCTTCTGTAATATTCTGCAGTATCTGTTTATTGAAACATCCCTCTCACACCTAAGTTCTACTTCTCTAACTCCCAGGATGCATCAGAATTCTATAGTCTTCCCCCTATAAGAGGTAACATTGTTTTGCCTTCATATGCAAACATGAGGTCAAAAACTTCCTTCAGTTTCTCTAATAATCAATTGCTGTAAAAGTCTTACATTCACTAAGACACCAAAAAGAAACCTCTGAGTTAATTTCAAATCTTATTACATATTAGACACAAAGAGAACACTTCCACTCTTCACTAATGTCCAAAAGCCAAGTCCTGTAAAAATAGGAGGCTGAGTGGAAGGATATGGGAGACAATACAGATAAAAGTAGTATACATGACACTGATAAAAAACACCATTAGAAGAAACAGTGAGAGTCACTAGCTAATAAATAACCTTGCATTGTATCCTAATAGGTAGTTCTGTACCAACATTACATTTGTCAGTTAAAATTTATGAAATGTGAGTTCTGGAAAATGTTTGCTCCCTTAATTTTTGTAGAGAATTTCTCTCTGGTCTTAACAAAATGATGTAGCACTTGGGGACAAAGACGCATTCCAGCAAGCCAGCACTGGAGGCTAAGATGGAGAAGACCTCCACAGCCACCATGACCTTGCCCTTGGTGCTATGGTAGACAGGGAGAAAAGTAACCCAGACACTGCATGCTGAATGTCAAGAATTTGGCTTCATTGAATGTGTCAGGGAGATTCCTGGCCAAGAAAGCCACAGTAAAGCTTCCCAGGGCCAGACAGCCCAGGTATCCTAGGACAGAGTAGAAAGCAGTTACTGAGCCCTTGTTGCACACAATGATGATGTGGCCATGCTCAGAGTGTGCATCAATGTCAACAGAGGGAGAAGATGTTCCCAGCCAGATTGCAAAGAGAATAATTTGGATGATGATGCAGATGGGGATGATGTAGGTTGGTGCCCCTGATACCAGGAGCCACTTCATCCTTCTTCCAGTAGTAGTGACTTTGAAAGCCAAAACCACAGTAATTGTCTTGGCCAACACAGTGGAAACAGCCACAGTGAATAAAATTCCATATGTTATTTGCTGCAGGATGCAGGTGACTGAGTTGGGATGGCCAATGAAGAGCAAGGTATAGAGGAAACAGAAGATGAGGGAGATGAGCAGGATGTAGCTGAGAGTCAGGTTATTGGCCTTCACAACGGGAGTGTCTTGGTGCTTCACAAAGATCCCAAGAACCAGAACGGTGAATGCAGACAAACCCAAGGCCATACAGGACAGAGTCATCCCCAAGGGGTCGTCAAAGGCCAGAAAGATCACATCTTTGTACAGGCAGTGGTTCTGCTCTGCATTGGCATACTGGTCCTCTGGACACTTCATACACTGATCCATATCTGAAGGAGAAAGCAAAAGTATTGTTAGTGCAACTTCAGCATTTCTTATGGACAGGTCATGCCAGTGTATTTTGGAGACTTTACAACATCCACATACTTTATTGATAAAGATTTAATTGAGATTTTTTCTAAAGAGCAGTGCTTCCATTTCATAATGCCTATCTTCTTCAAACACAGATCCTATTGATACACTATAACATGAACTTTCCTGTCTGAATTAGAAGTGATGCCCTCAGGAGAGATGGAGACTCAGTCTTATCCAGGATGAAACTTCTTATAGCTTTTTTTATTACCATATGATCATCACCAAACACATGAGTAGGCAAGCAACAACAAATTGAATCTATTGTGTGGGTACGTGCAAGTGCATGTGTGTGTGAAAGCAGTAAATGAAAAAGAACTTATGAGTTTGAGAGATTTAACAAAATCTGTGATGTGTGGGAAGTAGAATTGGGAGAGAGGAAGGTTTTCTAATGATGTATGAAACTCTCAAGAAAAATTAATTAAATATGATGCCCTTAGTTGTGTCCTCATCATGGAACAGGGACACTGAAAAGTTTATAAAATGAAATAATCCTAGTATTAAGGTAGAAAACTCTATACATATATAACACCCAGAAGTCTTGTATCTTATATCACCACCTTTGTGAGCACACAGCACCTACTTTCTTCCCTAATTTCTTTCTATATGAGACCTCTGTGGGGACTTTCCACTTGGGTGTTCTTGGGGAATGAGGGATAAGAGATTGAGATAGAAATATAGAGGCAGATAGAAAAAAGAGAGAGAGAGAGACAGAAACACAGGATAGCCTCAGAGGAGCCTACATCCTAATCAACCAGCCCAGAACTTTATTCCAAAGGGCTTTTTATATCAGTGCCAAAAGGGGTGGCAAAAGACATCTGCCTTACTAGATACAACTAAATGTAGACCCTACCAAACACCTAGTACCCAGGCCCGAAGTCCAATCATCCTCTTATACAGCCATGCTGGTAAAGCAAGCTCAGATCACACTAGGAAACCTCTGTGGACTCCAACTGACCTGGTTTCTACTAATGTACTCAATTGTGAAGGAGATATTGGTAAAACAGCATGAACAAGACATGAGAACTCCCAAGTGAGAGTGGTAACAGAGAATATTTAAATTGAACAATAATACCCCATTCATAAGTTGTAATTTCCACCACAGCAAGTAAGGGAAATGCAATTTTAATAGTCCTAAATTGTAGATAATAGTGGAGAGCAATGATGTGCTTCCAGAATTTTAAGTCATTCCATTAATAAAACCAATGTAGTATTTATGGCCAGCTATGATTATATTTTTTGTTTGTTGTTCTTTATGGGGCTGGAAAGATGGCTAAGGTGTTAAGAACATGGTCTGCTCATACAGGAGGCCTAAGGCAAGTTCCCAGAACATGTGAAGTACCATATTACTACCTATAACTCTGGTACATAGCACATCAGATGCCTCTGGTGGCCTTCACATTGACCTGGCCCTGTATGGACTTACTACTCTCTACATATGCCTAATTCAAATATTCACAAACATAAAGTTTTTGTTTATTTTTTGTTGGTATATAATAATATAAATGCCCTTTATAGTTATTATCTTAAATCAATTTTATTACATTCTGTTTATTTTTTACACATGTGTGTGAGTGGTGTGTGTGTGTGTGTGTGTGTGTGTGTGTCTGTTTGTAAAGTGCAAGTTGTCAAGAAGTCATCTTGTAGGAGTTGGCTCCATCTCATTTCAGTGGGCTTCCTGCAATGAGTTCAGGTCATCAAACTTATGGCAAGACATTTACCTGCTAACTCTTCTCATTGACCATAAATATCTTTTTTTTAAGATTTAGTTATTTATTATGTATACAGTGCTCAGCCTGCATGTATGCCTGCACACAAGAAGATGGCAGCAAATCTCATTATAGATAGTTGTGAGCTACCATGTGGTTTCTGGAAATTGAACACAGGACCTCTGGAAGAGCATCCCATGCTCTTAACTGCTGAGAAATCTCCCCAATGCCCCAAATGTCTTTTTGAAATGTTCTTTGCATTATAGACAATGACTGGCAATAAAAATCAAAAACAATTCTGGACTCTCCTTTGAATTTGGCCATCTCCAAATCAATAACCAGTTGACTTATATGGATTGTGTATGTCAAACTATCATTCCAATAATTGTGGCTGTTTCTTTTCACTACAAAACTATTTTATCTATATTACAGTGACAATCATTTCTACTGTGTACAGAAATCTTAAGTGGGACACCTGTCTTTCTCTACATCAAATGTCCCCACTTTTCCCCATTTTTTTGATATGATATCAAGTGTTGTCTCGAGTTTAGCTGTTTCTAGTAATTTTGCCCACAGTTACTACTTTTTAGTCACTACATCCTACAATGGCATCAGTCTCAAAACTCCCTGAGAATATCCCTCACATGGAAGTAACAGCACTTCCATCATCCCAAAGTTTCCTTATCAGGCTACCATTGCAGCCTTATGGTACCAATGTGAATTCACATCTTCATGCTGTCTTCCCCACTCACCTGTCAGCTAAATGACAACACAAAAATATTAGCCATTCATCAAATGCTGTATAAACAGCATGCACACCACCACACAATACTTATTTAACATCACAACACATGGTGATTTAATATCTCTCTTTGTCAGCAATGTTGTAGGCAGTGGCAAGAACAAGTTGTATAGGATTCATGATTTCAGTGGCGGGAGAAGACTCAACAGTTAAGAGTGTTTATCAGTAGCACAGACACTGAGAGGGACAATTAACAAGTGGGACCTCCTGAAACTGAGAAGCTTTGTAGAGCAAAGGATACAGTCAATAAGACCAAACAACAGCCTACAGAATGGGAAAAAATCTTCACCAACCCCTCATCTGACAGAGGGCTGATCTCCAAAATATAGAAAGAACTCAAAAAGCTAGATATCAATATACTGAACAATCCAATTTAAAAAATGGGTTACAAAGCTTAACAGAGAATTCTAAACAGAAGAATCTCAAATGGCTGAAAGGCATTTAAGGAGTTGCTCAACATGCTTAGTCATCAGGAAAATGCAAATCAAAACAACTCTGAGATACCATCTTACACCTGTCAGAATGACTAAGATCAAAATCACTGAAGACATCTTATGTTGTAGAGGATGTGGAGCAAGGGGAACTCTCCTCCACTGTTGGTGGGAATGCAAACTTGTACAGCCACTCTGTAAATCAGTATGGCAGATTCTCAGAAAATTAGGAATAAGTCTTCCTCAAGACCCAGCTATATCACTCTTGGGCATATACCCAAGGAATACTCCACCTTATCACAAGGACACATGCTCAACTATGTTCATAGCAGCATTATTTATAATAGCCAGAACCTAGAAACAACCTATATGCCCCTCAACTGAAGAATAGATAAAGAAAATATGGCACATATTCACAGTGGAGTACTACTCAGCAGTAAAAAACAATGATATCATGAGGTTTGCAGGTAAATGGATGGAACTAGAAAATATCATCTTGAGTGAGGTAACCCAGACTCAGAAGGACAAACATAGTATGTACTAACTCATAAGTGGATACTTAATGTGATGGAAGGGATGGCCAGACTGCAACCCATATCTCCAGAGAGGTTAGCTAACAGGGAAAGACTAGGAAGGACACATGGATGACCCTGTGAAGGAGAGGTGGATGAGATCTACATGAGTTGACTGGCAGGGGGGGGCAGAGGTCCAGGAGTTGGGGATGAAAACATAGGGAAATGGGAGGGTCAAGCTGGAACAGGAACATAGTGGGAGTGCAGGAAGGAAGATATCATGATAGATGAGGACATCATGGGTATAGGAAGAGGCAGGGTGCTAGGGAGGCTCTCAGGAATTCACAAGGTTGATGCCACTTTGGTCTGCTGGCAGTAATCCAGAAGGTGCCTGGACCAGTCTACTCTGGTGAGCCGCCTAGCAAATCACCTAGCTGTCATCATAGAGCCTTTGTCCAGTGACAGATGGAGGCAGATACAGAAATCCACAGCCAGGCACCAGACTGAGCTCCAGGAATCCAATTGATGAGAGAGAGGAGAGATTCTGCAGGTGAGTAATGTTGAGATCATGATGAAAAGACTTGCAGAGATGACCAGCCACACTAGTGGAAGCCCATGAACTGTGGAGTAGTGGCTTAGAGCCCACATCAGACTAGACTAGGCCTTCTGGATAAAGAAGATAATTGTTTGGCTCGAACTGTTTGGGGGGCACCCAGGCAGGGGGATAGGGATCTGACCCTGGTCTATGGGCAGGCTTCTGGAATCTGGTGCCTGTGGTGTGACACCTTGCCCAGCCTTGGTGCTGTGGGAAGGGACTTGGACCTGCCTAGGCTCAGTGTGCTGGGCTCTGCTGACTCCCCATAGGAGACCTCAATTTGGGGGATATGGGGACCTGGGGTGGCTTGGGGAGAGGGCTGGGGGTGGGAGGATTGAGGAGGGGGGATCTGTGGATAGTATGTGGAGTGAGTAGAAAATTTCTTAATAAAGAAAAATGAAAAAAAAAGAGTGCTTACAGCTCTTTCAGAGAACAAGGGTTTGGACTCAGCATCCATGTGGAAGCTTATACCTGTCTGTAACTCAAAGTCCAGGGGCTTGTATGCACTATTTTGGCCTCCATAATCTACTGCACATAAACTCACACAGGAATACAGACATACATTCAAGGAGGATAAATGAATAACCAAATATTTACAAAGACTCATGACACCAATCTAGTCTACATGTACCTCTACAGGGATATAATCATTCGGACAGTATAGTGTAGAAATCCCTCACAGGGCTCTTTAATTTTTCAAAACACTAGCTTTTACAAAATACGACCAGCAATGATTATACAGTGAGTGAAGGGTATATGTGAAGGCACAGGTTGTTATTTATAAGGTCAACAGCCAACATCAAATTAAATGAAGAGAAATTCTAACCAATTCCACTAAAATAAGGAATGAGGCAAAGCTGTCTGCTCTCCCCATATTTATTCAATATATTACTTTATTGGTGAAATTATTAAGGCCACTCCATGTAGTTAAAAGGAGATTTATTTAATGGCGTAACTTACAAATTAAGGGATAGGTAGGTCGCGGGGTCTGGGGAAGGTATATCACAGTCCAGCGGTGTTCTCTGGAGCTCTGCTTTGTCCATCTCCACCATCCAGGGTCCTGGAACCAAGAGAGTGTTCGCCGATCCAGATCTCAGGTCCCCAAGCACCTCCCTTGTCCCCGCCTTGTAGGCGTGACAGTTGCTGAAGTCTCAATGGGGGTTGGAACTTCCAGAACAAAGCTGGAATGGCTACCCACTACATCTCCCCCTTTTTGTCTAAATAAGAAAGTTCTAACCTAATACAAGACTATATACAAAGGAATGGTTATCAAATATTGTCCAGGAATAATGAGGGATAATGACCTAGATAAGATAGAACTACAACCAATGCAAACAATATCAAGCAAGAAACACATATTAAAATCCAGAGAAGTATAGAGCATAGGTAAATGGCATGTTACAAAGATCATTCCAAAAGGTGTCCTATCCTAAAGAACCTGAATCTAATACTTAATATGTTCTATCTACTAAGTTGTAACTATAACTGCTAGTCTTCAATCCCATCAAAGACCTGAGAAGGAATATAATGGTACCTGAGAAATGGTAGATGGATGCAAGCAACTTTCGGGAATCTTGCGAGAGTAGACCGAGACAGCTGGCAGCCTGGACAGTCACCTAATGTTTCTCAGCATTGTTGGTGCATTCAAATTGGCTACAGGACTAAAGTATCTGACAGACCATTTTCAGAAGCAGGAATTCTGAAAGACCATCTTACCCTGTCTTGGCAGAGTACAGTGGTCGCTTTCCTTGTGTCCCGCTTGTCCAGAAAGGATAGCATTGCATTTGTACTGTCAGCCGTCGAGGCAAGGGCAGTTCTTTGCCCAGTAGGCCATTTTGTGCCAAGAAGACAAACTTCCAAATGGAAATGTCTAGAAGCCCAACATTCTCTCAGGATCAAATTGGTGCAGCCAGGAGCAATTGTGTCTCACATCAACAGAATTCTAAGTTATTTAAATGCCATATTCTCTAGGTCTATGAAGTGTTTGAAGATTACCTGTCCATCTGACCTATGTATCTGTAAATCTGGATAACCTAACTAATGTAACTATAGAGATGACAAGCATAGGTGACTATAAATCTATAATTCTTATCTACCGAAATAACCTAAGGACTAAGGCTTCACGTAAACAAGGTAGACAGTCTATAAGCAAGTGTATGGTAAAGAACGATGACTTCAAAATTGTGACAATACACAAGATGTTATAACAGAGGTAGGAGTGTATAGTGTGATATACAATATGACAATAATCTTAAATATATATATCAATATGTATGTAGTGGGATATGCAATATGACAATAATCTTAAATATATATCAATATACCGAATATCCTAAACAGAAGTAGAACATACATAAAGTATGACAGATATAAATTTACATTTGTATCAATATACAAATATTTCAAATAAGAGTAGAAATATATGTACATTATAACAAGCATAGTTCTGTATTTGTATCAATATACAAATTATCTTAAACAGGAATATAAAAATAGTTTATATTTGTATCAACATATAAGAATCCATAACAGTGCAAATTACAGTGCAAATTATTTAAGGCTGCTATTTTACTAAATTTGTTTACTAGTATACACAATAATCTACCATAATGTCTTATACCTATCCATTCCATTTCTTCTTTTCCTTTTTTTTTAAGAGTACTGAGTTTAATATTTCCTTCCACCCCCAACCCTATAACCATCATCCATAACCCTGAGAATTATAAAACCTAAGGGAGAAGGGGCGTCGTTTTCTTAGAATTGCTTCCTGCTGTTTAGGGGGTGATGTTATCTCTGTTGGGTACTGTAAGAAAGCTAAGATAGTTAAATTTCAGTTTGACTAACTGTAGGTTCTGCAGCAAGTCTTAGAGTAATGGGTAAGATTGTCTGAAATTCTGGTAAGAAGTGTAGTATGATGATGATTACCATGGCATCATTCTGAATTGGGTAGAGTTGTTTTTGGGGCCCCATCTTCCTTCTGGAGACTTCTGAGATTGCTATTAGAAAAACTTATTTGTTATCAAAATGGAAGATTTGGATTTAAAGAGGACATAGCATGTAAGAAAAGATTCTGAGAAATCAAGAGTAAGCATGGAGAGAATTAGAATCTAGAAGACAATGGTCCCTTTTTTTTGGTTTCCTTCTGTCCCACACCAGAGGGCTCTTCTGATATGGTACTGAAGAATCTCTCAAACTTTTCTTTTAGCAATGTGCTTGGGTTTAGAGAAGGAGTGAGCCAATTCCATCTCCAAAGCCAGCTTGGCTTATAATTGAATTGGAACCACAACTTTTCTAGATTGATAGAGAGATAGATGTTAGACAGTGAGATTTTACCGTGTGTAGATTGGTACCAATAGATTCTTTCTTTCTGCTGTAAACATGCGGATATCCAAGGCCTTATGATTTTTGGAAGATGGGTATTTCCATTATCCTGGAAAGACAAAAACAGAACCCTACCCCAACCTTGATTGTTAAATTTTTCTTACAACTTGTAGAGATGTCACATTGGTGGATGATCTTTTACTTCACCTCATCAAGGGTTTTTTCCTGTTCAAATCAAATTTTTATTTTGTTGGTATCCATAGCTTTTCTTCTCCTGCAGAAACAAAGGCAAAAGCCCTTCCCCAACGTAGAACATATCCAGGTTTCCATTCTGAGGTCAGCACATCCTTGAAATAAACCGGTTGGTTTAGCTCGGGAGTTTTGTCTGTCGTCCAATGTCTCTCTGCAGCTGTTGTTCCTTTCTCATCAGCATTGAGAAAATTCAAGGTTAATAAAGCACTATACAATCTATTTCTAGGAGTCATTGTTACCTGTTGCTGTTTATTTAGCATATCCTTTAAAGATCAATTGGATCTTTCTATGACTGCTTGGCCTGTGGGATTGTGTGGTATACCTGTAACATGCTTTATATTGTAATAAGCAAAGAATTGTCTCATTTTATTGGAGACATACGCTGGAGCATTGTCTGTCTTAATTTGCACAGGTATCCCCATGATGGCCATAACTTCTAATAGGTGTGTAATCACAGAATCAGCCTTTTCAGAACTCATAGGAGTTGCCCATTGAAATCCTGAATAGGTGTCAATGGTATTATGTACATACTTTAATCTTCCAAATTCTGCAAAATGAAACACATCCATCTGCCAAATTTCATTTCTTTGTATACCTTTTGGATTGCTCCCTGCAGGTAATGGAAGTTGGTTATAGATGGAACAAGTAGGACATTTTTTCACAATATCCTTAGCCTGTTGCCAAGTGATGGAGAAATCCTTCTTCAAACCTTTGCTATTTACATGGTATTTCTTACGAAATTCTGAAGCTTCTAGCACATTACCTATTAGTAACTGATCAATCTCATCATTACCTTGTGCTAGAAGTCCTGGCAGACCTGTATGGGATCTGATATGTGTTATATATATATATATATATATATATATATATATATATATATATATATATATATATAGGATGTTCCCTTTTTCTGATGATTTCCTGCAATTGTATGAATAATGAAGTTAATTCTGTATTATCAGGAATAAATTCAGCAGTTTCAATATGTAAAACAACTCTCTCTGCATATTGAGAGTCAGTGACTATATTGAGGGGTTCTGTGAAGTCCATCAGTACCATAAGAATGGCATACAATTCTGCCTTTTGTACAGAGCTGTATGGACTTTGTACCAATTTACTTAAGTCTCCTGATTTATATCCTGCTTTCCCTGATTTATTTGCATCAGTATAGAATGTGAGGACTCCAGAAATTGACTTTTGTCGTACAATGTGAGGAAGGACCCATTCGGTCTTCTTTATGAATTCTATTCTCTTGCTTTTGGGATAGTGGTTGTTAATCTCTCCCAAAAAGTTACTGCAGGCTCTCTGCCAGTATTCATTATCTTTCCATAGTGATGAAATTTCTTCATTAGTTAAAGGTACTACAATTTCTGCTGGGTCCATTCCTGTCAACTGGCGAAGTCTTAGTTTACCTTTTTGAATCAAATCAGAGATCTTTTCTACATAAGTCTTTAATTTCTTATTTGGTTTACGTGGTAGGAATATCCATTCCAATATAATATCTTCCCTCTGCATCAAAATACCTGTTGGGGAATGTCTGGAGAGAAATATGACAAGAATGCATTTAAGTTCTGGATCCACACGATCTACATGTGCTTCTCGAATTGTCTTTTCTACTAGAGCCAATTCCTTCTCAGTTTCGGCTGATAATTCTCTTGGACTATTTAATTCTTTGTCCCCTTCTAGAGTACTAGCCAAATTTTGTAGTCCATCTTTGGGTATTCCCATGATACCCAGTAAATTGGAAATGCTTCCTAATAACTTTTGAAAATCATTAAGAGTCTTCAATCGATCTCTCCTTAGCTGTACCTTTTGGGGTCTAATTTTTTGTAGCTCTATCTTATATCCTAAGTAGTTAATAGAATCTCCTCTTTGTATTTTTTCAGGAGCAATTTGCAGTCCCCAGTGAGGCAAAACTTTTTTTACTTCTTCAAACATGCTTTCTAATGTATCTAACTTTGGATAAGCTAATAGGATATCATCCATATAGTGATAAATTATGGACTGTGGAAACTTTACACGAATTATCTCCAATGGTTTCTGCACAAAGTATTGGCACAAAGTAGGGCTGTTTAACATTCCCTGTGGGAGGACCTTCCATTGATATCTCTTGACTGGCTGAGAATTGTTATAATTAGGTACTGTGAAGGCAAATTTTTCTCTATCATTTTCTTGTAAGGGTATGGTAAAGAAACAGTCTTTTAAGTCAATAACTATTATAGGCCATTCTTTAGGTAGCAGAGAGGGCAAGGGCATCCCAGTCTGTAGGGAGCCCATTGGCTAGCTCAGTCGGTAGAGCATGAGACTCTTAATCTCAGGGTCGTGGGTTCGTGCCCCACTTTGGGCGCCAGATATTGGTGAAATTATTAAGGCCACTCCACGTAGTTAAAAGGAGATTTATTTAATGGCGTAACTTACAAATTAAGGGATAGGTAGGGTGCGGGGTCTGGGGAAGGTGTATCACAGTCCAGCAGTGTTCTCTGGAGCTCTGCTTTGTCCACCTCCAACATCCAGGGTCCTGGAACCAAGAGAGTGTTCGCTGATCCAGATCTCGGGTCCCCAGGCGCCTCCCTTGGCCCTGCCTTGTAGGCGTGACAGTTGCCGAAGTCTCAATGGGGGTTGGAACTTCCAGAACAAAGCTGGAATGGCTACCCACTACAGTACTTGAAGTTCTAGCCAGAGCAATAAGAAAACATAAGGAGATTAAGGGGATATAAATTGGAAAGGAAGAAGTCAAGCTTTCCCTATTTGCAGATGACATGATAGTATACTTGAGTGATGACAAAGATTCAGCCAAGGAGCTGATACAGCTTATAAACACCTTCAGCAACATAGCAGGATATAAGATCAAATCAAAAAAATCAGTAGCCCTCCTATATACAATTGACAAACAGGCTGAGAAGGAAATCAGAGATACATCACCCTTTACAATAGCCACTAATGATATAAAATACATTGGGGTAATACTAACCAAGCAAATGAAGGACCTATATGACAAGAACTTTAAGTCCCTGAAAAAATCAATCAAAGAAGATGTCAGAAAATGGAAATATCTGCCATGTTCACGGATAGGCAGGACTAACATAGTAAAAATGGCAATCTTACCAAAAGCAATCTACAGATTCATTGCCATCCCCATCAAAATATCAACACAATTCTTCACAGACCTGGAAAGAATAATACTCAACTTCATATGGAAAAACAAAAAACCCAGGATAGCCAAAAGAATCTTGTACAATAAAACAACCTCTGGAGGCATCACAATCCCTGACCTCAAGCTCTACTATAGAGCTACAGTAATAAAAACAGCTTGATACTGGCATAAAAACCGACATGTGGACCAATGGAACTGAATTGAAGACCCTGACATTAATCCGCACACCTATGAACATATAATATTTGACAAAGAAGCCAAAACTGTACAATGGAAAAAAGAAAGCATCTTCAAAAAATGGTGCTGGCATAACTGGATGTCAATGAGTAGAAGATTGCAAATAGATCCATAATTGTCAGCGTGCACAAAACTGAAGACCAAGTGGATCAAAGACCTTAACATAAATCCAGTTCCTCTGAACCTGCTAGAAGAGAAAGTAGTAAGTAGTCTTGAATGCATTGGCATAGGAAATCACTTCCTAAATACAACACCAGTAGCACAGATGCTGAGAGAAACAATCAATCAATGGGACCTCTTGAAACTGAGAAGCTTTTGTAGAGCAAAGGATATGTTCAACAAGGCAAAGCAACAGCCTACAGAATGGGAAAAGGTCTTCACCAACCCCGCATCTGACAGAGGATTGATATCCAGAATATATAAAGAACTCAAGAAATTAGACATTAAAATGCCCAACAGTTCATTTAATAAATAGGCTATAGAACTAAACAGAGAATTCTCAACAGAGGAAGTCCAAAAGGCTGAAAGACATTTAAGAAATTGCTCAACATCCCTAATCATCAGGTAAATGCAAATCAAAACAACTCTCAGATACCACATTACACCTGTCAGAATGACTAAGATCAAAAACACTAAAGACAGCTTATGCTGGAGAGGATGTAGAGCTAGGGGAACTCTCCTCCACTGCTGGTGGGAATGCAAGCTTGTAAACCACTTTGGAAATCAATATGGCACTTTCTTAGAAAATTGAGAATCAATCTCCCCCAAGACCCAGCTATACCACTCTTGGGCATATACCCAAAGAATGCTCAATCATACCACAAGGGCACTTGCTCAGCTATGTTCATATTGACATTGTTTGTAATAACCAGAACCTGGAAACAAACTAGATGCCCTTCAACTGAGGAATGGATAAATAAAATGTGGTACATGTACAGAATGGAATACTACTCAGCAGAGAAAAACAATGACATCATGAGGTTTGCAGGCAAATGGATGGATCTAGAAAAAATAATTCTGAGGGAGGTAACCCAGACTCAGAAAGACAAATATGGTATGTACTCACTCATAGGAGGATACTAGATGGGGGAAAAGGATGACTGGACTGCTACTCACAACACCAGGGAGGCTACCTGGAAAACAGGACCCTAAGAAAGACACGGGGATCACCCAGTGATGGAGAAATGGATGAGATCTACATGAACAGCCTGGACATGAGTGGGGGAAATGAAGGGCGAGGGTTGAGGAAAAGAGAGCTTGGGGGAGTGGGAGATCCCAGCTGGATCAACAACAGAGAGGGAGAACAAGGAATAAGAGACCATGATAAATGAAGACCACATGAGAATAAGAAGAAGCAAAGTGCTAGAGAGGCCCACAGAAATCCACAAAGATACCCCCCAATAGAATGCTGGCAATGGTTAAGAGACAGCCCGAACTGACCTACTCTGGTGATAGGATGGCCAAACACCCTAATCGTCATGCTAGAAAACTCATCCAATGACTGACAGATCTGGATGCAGAGATCCACAGCCAGGCCCCAGGTGGAGCTCCGGAAGTCCAATTGGCGAGAAAGAGGAGGGTTTATATGAGCGAGAATTGTTGAGACCAAGGTTGGATAAAGCACAGGGACAAATAGCCAAACAAATGGAAACACATGAACTATGAACCAATGGCTGAGGAGCCCCCAACTGCATCAGGCCCTCTGAATGGGTGAGACAGTTGATTGGCTTGATCTGTTTGGGAGGCATCCAGGCAATGGGACCGGGTCCTTTGCTCAGTGCAGGAGTTGGCTGTTTGAAACCTGGGGCTTATGCAGGGTTGCTTGGCTCGGCCTGGGAGGAGGGGACTGGACCTGCCTGGACTGAGTCTTCCAGGTTGATCTCAGTCCTTGGGGGAGGCTTTGCCCTGGAGGAGGTGGGAGTGGGAGGTGGGCTGGTGGGAAGGGGAGGGAGCAGAAGTGGGGAGAACAAGGGATTCTGTGGCTGATATATAGAACTGAATTGTATTGTAAAATAAAAGAAAAGAAAAAAAAGAAAATCAATATGGCACTTTCTTAGAAAATTGGGAATCAATCTCCCCCAAGACCCAGCTATACCACTCTTGGGCATGTACCCAAGGAATGCTCAATCATACCACAAGGGCACTTGCTCAGCTATGTTCATATCAGCATTGTTTGTAGCAGCCAGAACCTAGAAACAACCTAGATGCCCTTCAACTGAGGAATGGATAAATAAAATGTGGTACATGTACAGAATGGAATACTACTCAGCAGAGAAAATCAATGACATCATGAGGTTTGCAGGCAAATGGATGGATCTAGAAAAAATAATCCTGAGGGAGGTAACCCAGACTTGAAAAGACAAACATGGTATGTACTCACTCATAGGAGGATACTAGATGTAAAACAAAGATGACTAGACTGCTACTCACAACACCAGGGAGGCTACCTAGAAAACAGGACCCTAAAAAAGACAAAGTGATCGTCCAATGACAGAGAAATGGATGAGAACTACATGAACAACCTGGACGTGAGTGGGGGTAATGAAGGGCAAGGGTCGAGGGAAAGAGAGCTTAGGGGTGCGAGAGATCCCAGCTGGATCAACAACAGAGAAGGATAACAAGGAATAAGAGACCATGATAAATGAAGACCACATGAGAATAGGAAGAAGCAAAGTGCTAGAGAGGCCCACAGAAATCCACAAAGATACCCCCACAATAGACTTCTGGCAATGGTCGAGAGAAAGCCCGAACTGACCTACTCTGGTGATGGGATGGCCAAACACCCTAATTGTCGTGCTAGAAACCTCATCCAATAACTGAGGGAACTGGATGCCGAGATTCCCCGGCCTGGCCCCAAGTAGAGCTCCAGGAGTCCAATTGGCAAGAAAGAGGAGGGTTTGTATGAGTGAGAATTGTTGAGATCAAGATTGGAAAAAGCACAAGGACAAACAGCCAAATGAATGAAAACCCATGAACTATGAACCAATAGCTGAGGAGCCCCCAACTGGGTCAGGCCCTCTGGATAAGTGAGACAGTTGATTTGTTTGAACTGTTTGGGTGGCATCCAGGCAATGTGACTGGGACCTCTCCTCTCTAGTAGGTAGCCATTACAGCTTTGATCTGGAAGTTCCAAGCCCCATTGAGACTTTGGCAACTGTCACACCTACAAGTCAGGGCCAAGGGAGGCACCTGGAGACCTGAGATCCAGATCTGCGAGCCCTCTCTCTGTTCCGGGACCCTGGAAGGTGGAGGTGGGCCAAGCAGAGCTTCAGCGAACACTGCTGGACTGTGATACACCTTCCCCAGACCCCGCGCCCTACCTATCCCTTAATTTGTAAGTTACGCCATTAAATAAATCTCCTTTTAACTACGTGGAGTGGCCTTAATAATTTCACCAATATCTGGCGCTCACTTGGGGCAAATTCCAAAGGCCTGGGTGGCTCCCACCCTCAGCCTCCTCCCCGGCTAGTGGGGTACCTAAACCTGCCTGCAAAGTGCCATATAGCCAGGGAAGGCCTACACAGTTCCATTCCCGAAAAAGGAAGCAGCTAGTCTGGTCTCAGTTCCCTAGCTTAGCCCCAAGACCAGCGAAAGAGGCACTCCCCCGCTTCCTGAGTGCCGGCGCCTGCTCCAGCTCCTGCCATCTTGACTCCAGGAAGCTTCAGTCAGCCAAGATCACCAGCAGGCCCTGCTTTGGAGCTTTACCATCGCCACCTGCTGGCTGAAAAGTGCTACTACACCCCCCAAAACCACCAAAGGTAAGCATATTGTTTCAAGTAAAAGTACTTGATAATTTTGCACCTTAAAATTGACTAACAAATTTTGAGTAATTCTTGTAATATGGCTGACAACATTACCTCACAAGAATTTGAAAACCTTTTTGCCTGTATGATGAATGACATCTTCCTGGAAATATAAACTTTCCTAAGGCATATCTGGCCTGTACCATTTTGGCATTCATTGTAATAATTCACACAGTGTTCAAACACTGGTTTAATAACAAGAACAAAGATGAGTCATTATTGAGACTGATACAGGCTTTAAGCGAGAGCAATGAAGGCTTACAAAAAAAGATTCTCTCTCTGGAATCTGCTAACCAGGATTTGTAAAATCTCACTGTCTAACATCTATCTCTCTATCAATCTAGAAAAGTTGTGGTTCCAATTCAATTATAAGCCAAGCTGGCTTTGGAGATGGAATTGGCTCACTCCTTCTCTAAACCCAAGCATATTGCTAAAAGAAAAGTTTGAGAAATTCTTCAGTACTATATCAGAAGAGCCCTCTGGTGTGGGACAGAAGGAAACCAATAAAAAGGGACCATTGTCTTCTAGATTCTAATTCTCTCCATGCTTACTCTTGATTTCTCAGAATCTTTTCTTACATGCTATGTCCTCTTTAAATCCAAACCTTCCATTTTGATAACAAATAAGTTTTTCCAATAGCAATCTCAGAAGTCTCCAGAAGGAAGATGGGGCCCCAACAACAGCAACTCTACCCAATCCAGAATGATGCCATGATAATCATCATCATACTACACTTCTTGCCAGAATTTCAGACAATCTTACCTATTACTCTAAGACTTGCTGAAGAACCTACAGTTAGTCTAACTGAGATTTAACTATCTTAGCTTTTTCACAGTACCCAACAGAGATAACATCACCCCCTAAACAGCAGGAAGCAATTCTAAGAAAACGACGCCCCTTCTCCCTTAGGTTTCATAATTCTCAGGGTTATGGATGATGGTTATAGGGTTGGGGATGGAAGAAAATATTAGACTCAGTATTCCAAAAAAAAAGAGAGAGAGAAAAGGGAAAAGAAGTAATGGAATGGATAGGTATAAGATATTATGGTAGATTGTTGTATATACTAGTATACAAATTTAGTAAAATAGCAGCCTTAGATAATTTGCATTGTAATTTGCACTGTTATGGATTCTTATATGTTGATACAAATGTAAACTATTTTTATATTCCTGTTTAAGATAATTTGTATATTGATACAAATACAGAACTATATTTGTTAATAATGTACATACATTTCTACTCTTATTTGAAATATTTGTATATTGATACAAATGTAAATTTATATCTGTCATACTTTATGTATGTTCTACTTCTGTTTAGGATATTCGGTATATTGATATATATTTAAGATTATTGTCATATTGCATATCGCACTATATATTCCTACCTCTGTTATAAATATCTTGTGTATTGTCACAATTTTGAAGTCATCGTTCTTTACCATACATTTGCTTATAGACTGTTTACCTTGTTTACGTGAAGCCTTAGTCCTTAGGTTATTTCGGTAGATAAGACTTATAGATTTATAGTCACCTATGCTTGTCATCTCTATAGTTACGCTAGTTAGGTTATCCAGATTTATGGATACATAGGTCAGATGGACAGGTAATCTTCAAACACTTCATAGACCTAGAGAATATGGCATTTAAATAACTTAGAATTCTGTTGATGTGAGACACAATTGCTCCTGGCTGCACCAATTTGATCCTGAGAGAATGTTGGGCTTCTAAGACATTTCCATTTGGAAGTTTGTCTTCTTGGCACAAAATGGCCTACTGGGCAAAGAACTGCCCTTGCCTCGATGGCTGAAATTACAAATGCAATGCTGTCCTTTCTGGACAAGCGGGACACAAGGAAAGCGACCACTGTACTCTGCCAAGACAGGATAAGATGGTCTTTCAGAATTCCTGCTTCTGAAAATGGTCTGTCAGATACTTTAGTCCTGTAGCCAATTTGAATGCACCAACAATGCTGAGAAACATTAGGTGACTGTCCAGGCAGCCAGCTGTCTCGGTCTACTCTCGCAAGATTCCCGAAAGTTGCTTGCATCCATCTACCATTTCTCAGATACCATTATATTCCTTCTCAGGTCTTTGATGGAATTGAAGACTAGCAGTTATAGTTACAACTTAGTAGATAGAACATATTAAGTATTAGATTCAGGTTCTTTAGGATAGGACACCTTTTGGAATGATCTTTGTAACATGCCATTTACCTATGCTCTATACTTCTCTGGATTTTAATATGTGTTTCTTGCTTGATATTGTTTGCATTGGTTGTAGTTCCATCTTATCTAGGTCATTATCCCTCATTATTCCTGGACAATATTTGATAACCATTCCTTTGTATATAGTCTTGTATTAGGTTAGAACTTTCTTATTTAGACAAAAAGGGGGAGATGTAGTGGGTAGCCATTCCAGCTTTGTTCTGGAAGTTCCAACCCCCATTGAGACTTTGGCAACTGTCACGCCTACAAGTCAGGGCCAAGGGAGGCGCCTGGGGACCTGAGATCTGGATCGGCGAGTGCTCTCTCTGTTCTGGGACCCTGGACGGTGGAGGTGGGCCAAGCAGAACTCCAGAGAACACTGCTGGACTGCGATACACCTTCTCCAGACCCCGCGACCTACCTATGCCTTAATTTGTAAGTTACACCATTAAATAAATCTCCTTTTAACTACGTGGAGTGGCCTTAATAATTCCACCAATAGTCCTCAGTGCATGTGCTGGCTGTTTGGAACCTGGGGCTTATACAGGGACACATTGCTCAGCCTGGGAGGAGGGGACTGGACCTGCCTGGACTGAATCTACCAGGTTGAACTCAATCCCCAAGGGAGTCTTTGCGCTGGAAGAGATGGGAATGGAGGGTGGGTTGGGAGAAAATAGGGGGCGCAGGACGGGGGAGAACAAGTGAACATATCCATGGATGATATGTAAAATTAAATTAAATTATAAAATAAAATTTAAAAAGTATAAAAATAAAATTAACCTAAAATTAAAAATATACTACCAGCAATGATTTTACAGTGAGTCAAGAGTATATGTGAAGGCACAGGTTGTTATTTATAAGGACATTGTTATTGATCACATACTTGTAAAAAAAATTAGGAAAGGAATAGATATTATTTGTGCTACAAAAGAGCCATAGGACTTAGTAGGTCCCCAGACCCTCCCTAGCTCAATTGATTCCATGATAGAAGTACCACACAGACTATAAAACTCACCACCTAGCAGCACCACCTGCCAAACTGAAGTAAAGGCCTAATCCATCACAGTCCTTTAAGTTCTGGGAAAGTCTCAAAATGTACTAACTTTGCTTTTTAGTTTCTGTGGAACTGCTTTTGGCTCACTTTTCTTGGTAACTGAAGTATGTCAACCCAGAACATGATTCTTTTGCTTCAAATCTCACCCTGAGAAAGGCTCAGTGCTACACTGGGGTTGTGCACATCAACTGTAGTTGACATCCAGCCAATGATGACTTTATTTGGCTTAAACCTATGTCTGAGCAGTCTTCTCTGGTGAATACCACACAACAGTGCAGCACCCTTCCAGGCCCCTTCGAAAGTGCAGGGTGGATAGCAGAAGAAAGTCAATCTGAACGATTTCTCCCTGCAGTCAACACTTACCTGTCTCATTGGAAATCTCATTTGCTGGGCAGGGGGTGCAATCAAAACAGCAGGCTGCCATTCCTTCTTGATGGATTTTTCTGAATCCAAGGGGACAATCAACACTGCACACAGCAGAGGGCATCTGAGGAAAAGCAGACAGATGCTGGGCCAGGAGTTTGACTACTCCTTCAATAGTTATAGCATCTCATCATGTTGAGTAGTTAAGAAGTTTTCTTTCTATACATGAACTGAGTGAACACATTTCTTTCAGTACTTTATACAAGACCACACATGAATATATGAGAATAAATTGATGAAGTGTTGAGGTGCATCTGAACTACTAAAAGTTCAGGAAGATCTAGCAGTTTACGTCGTGTCACCACTGGAATGCCTGAACTGAACACCCTACCCACCCATTGTGTAGCTTAGCTTTTTCAACTTGACACAAAGCAGAGCTACAAGAAAAAAGAGAAACGTCATTGAGAAATTGTCTCTATCTAATTGGCTTCTGGCCATATTCATGACCTATTTTTTTTAGTTGCCCATTAATTCTGGGAAGCATCCCCACACTTGATTCCTTTTCTAAATTTAGTGTAAATGCTTTTAGTTTCTCTCCATATAGTACAATGTTGTCTATGTTTTATCTTATACAAAGTTATTTTGTCAAGAAATGTCCTTTTTATTTTTCAAGGGATTTTTTTTTATGTTTCTTTGTTTGCTTTCTCTGAAGGGATGCTGGACATTGTTCACGACCTTTTCTCTATCTTTTTCAATGAGCCTACAATTTTTTTCTAGCATATATTTATGTGACATATTATACTTGATTGATTTGCATATGTTGAACCAGCCTTACATCCCTGTAATAAAGTCATCTTGTGCATAGGGATTGATCTTTCTGATGTGCTGTTAAGACCTGTTTGCCAGTATTTACGTGAGAATTTCTCCATCCATGTTCATTGATTAGAGTACAATTTTCTACTTTCTGATTCACTGTACCTGGAATGGTCTTTTTCCTTTACTGCAGAGACTCTATTCTGTTTTATGAGTGCAGTGTTTACCTTCTGAGCAACACAGGATTGTTTGTATGTTTTTTAAAAGTTCCTTGTCTGTATCTTTTGACTAGAGAGTGAGATTCTTCAAATTCAATTATTAATGAAAGCTATTTGATGATTATTGTCATTTTGTGTTTTTGTAAGTTTTGATGTATTTCAAACCTTACAAAAAAGGTGATATATACAGTTATATAAGCAAATACATAGTTTTAAAAAATAAAGTCTTTAAAGAGACAGTAAAATTAATATAGAAAATAAGCCACGTAAAGATGAATATTGCACAGAGAATCGGGATTGTGTTGTCTTTGGGATTTTTAACTGCAGAAAAACATTTGATCGTAAAAGATGTTGAGTTAAACCAATATGTATATTTTAAAGATACCTTGACTTCAAAATTTGGATGTAAGGAAGTGTTGCTTTGTAAAGGAGGCTCTGCTTTTGTTTCCACAGAAAGCAAGAGGCTATGGATTTGTTCCAGATTAAGATACATCAGGTTTGACCAGCCAAGACCCCCTGAAAGGTCTCTGATGACACCATGGCCCAGATGATCCAACATCCAGAACCATTTCAAGGCAACTGTCTCAGACAATACAGCCTCATGGACTATTCCTTGATCCTAAAATTTTCTTTATGTCCCCATAAGATACAGCATCCCCCTCCAGCAGGAAGTAGTAAGAGAAGCTATGCCCAAATTCCCAAATTATATGTAATTTTACTAGGTTAAGGTTAAAATCTTCCTTTTTGAAAAAAAGAAAAGGGGAAGTGCTGTGGGATGTTCTGTATGTTAAAAGTGTGGCTCTGATTGGTTAGTAAATAAAACACTGATTGGCCAGTAGCCAGGCAGGAAGGATAGGTGGGACAAGCAGAGAAGAGAATTCTGGGAAGTGGAAGACTGAGTCAGAGAGACACTGCCAGCCGCCACCATGACAAGCAGCGTGTGAAGATGCCAGTAAGCCACGAGCCATGTGGCAAGGTATAGATTTATAGAAATGGTTTAGTTTAAGATATAAGAACAGTTAGCAAGAAGCCTGGTATGGCCATACAGTTTGTAAGCAATATAAGTCTCTGTGTTTACTTGGTTGGGTCTGAGCAGCTCCGGGACTGGCAGGTGATAGAGATTTGTCCTAACTGTGGGCCAGGCAGGAAAACTCTAGCTATAGACATATGTACACACAACAAATATATGCTCATATACACAGTTACTCACAAACACAGGAGAGAGATATTTATACATACAAAGTAACACATCAACACAAACACATACAAAGGCACAGAAATGCATTTAGACACCCATTAAGACACAAACACGTACACAGAAACAAAAACAAAGACATAAAGACAATCAGACACAAATATACTCACACACACAGGCACACAAGTAGGTGTTGAACTGAATCACAAGACTATTTCCTGTGATATTGCTCTCAGAGAATCAAGAGGGATAAAGACCACAGAACTTACAGTGGTATCACAATCAGGTGAGTACATTTATGTAAACCATCCCTTATAGTGAACACCACTTATATGACAAATATTGGTTTCAGCAAGTCAGAGACTCTTAAAGAACATAGCTTTGATGACACAAAGTACCATCCATTGGAAGATACAGTACCTGTGAGCAGTCAGAATCTAATGATCTCACAGTGTTCATTGGCTGGTTTTCTCCTTGTTGAAGAAGCATTTCATGGAGGGCATGGGCCATAGCATACACAGCATTGTATATATCATAAGCATCATCACTGAAGGCCATGTCAAAACTCTGTAGCGTTAACCATTCCAGTGAGACATTCAATGAGCAGTTCTCCAGTGTCTTACAGTTAGATGTGGAGGCTTCACAGCTAAAGTACATCCACTCCAGTCCTGCCAGGGATATGTCTGTGTATTTGGAAAGGTTCAGTGTCTGAACAAAATTTTTAAAACCAGAAATCTCAGCATGGTGGTGTGCAAAAGCAAGAGTCCATTGGAATGAGTCAACTGTGAAGTCTCCCTTACTTGTAGTGACATCCCACTGTGAGGTGGTGACCCATATTCTCTGTATACCCTGTGATACCCAGATTCTGAAGCACACAGCTAGAGTACTGTCTGTGTCACCATAAATGATAACAACATTTGTGGATGATGTCTCAATTTGCTTGTTATACACTTCAGCTCTTGACATGTATAACTCCATGTTGACTGGGATCACAATCACAAAGGCTAAGCAGACTCTTTGGACTTCACTTTCTCTTCTCAGATCTGAGAGAAATTGAAGACCCTGGTCATCATCTGAGATGGCCAGCCCAACCCAGTTCCAGTTGAAGTGAAGCATCAAAGAGACCATGGCCAGGACCAGAGCTGTGTCCTTGGGTGCCATCTGATACAGATTGGAAAACTGTCCATGATCACTCAGGATAGGATTGAAAGGTCCATAGGTGAGCTAAAGGACATAAAACACAGAAGCAGTATGAGGTAGACAATTGTCAGAAATCTAAATAAGAGCCCTGAGGTGTGTGAAGCATCAATTTGAAATGACAGGAAGGGCAAATTTCCCCATTACTACAGTTACACTACACTGTTAGAAACATGAAAAAAATCACTTTCTACAGTTTGTTCAAGGAATATCCCCTTGACTGCTAATTATTCTTCTCATCTACATATCAAACAATGAATTGGGAATGTCCCATTGAGTGGCTGATTAATTACACTTGAACTTGATTTGCATAAATGTGAAGCCAATCTCCTCCTTATACTCTCCTCAGCATCAAGCTAAGCCAAATGATGAGAAAGATTCTATACTTTCCCACCCAAACAACCTCACCTGTGGATATTTGCAGACCTGGAAATAATGTGCCAGGTTAATGGTTGGTGCTAACATTGGTCTTGTAAGCGTTACCCAACATTTGGTCTTATCTTTACAGATGTAGTTAAGGGGAAGTCTATGCCTTTTTGCAGCAAAGTATATAAAATTTTGAAATGCTTGTTTATCATGATAATTGTCAGTTAAGAAGTCAAATATGAAAGACACATTTGGTAGAAGATATAGATTCCTGTTGATTTCGTCCACAGCAAAAGCCAGAGGCAGAGCAAAATGGTGGTTTGCAGTTGGTATTCTGAAAATAAGGCCACAGGGTTTAGTATGGATAAGGCTCTGTAGATGAGTGCTTTGTAGTTAATACAAGGAATATCACTCATTTGATGTTATTTTCAGATATAGCTTGACAAATTCCACCCTCTTATAAGGTTGGAAAAACAGGAGATGCTTGGGAGGTTGTCAAAAACCTAAAAAGATGATGAGAGTGGATGTCACAAAAAAGAGAAATGTGTTCCTGTCCACTTTGACAGAGAATTTAATCTTGGCAATTTGAGTACTGAAGGCACATTTGATAAATGATATGTGTGTGTATCTGTAGGAAGCTTGAGAATACAGTTTTCTTGGGGGCCATAAGAGGAGGCTGGATCCTGCAGAGCTGGAATTTTAAGTGGTTTTGAGGTGCCTGCCAAATGGGTGGTTGAAACTGAACTCAGAACCTTTGACCGAACAGCAAGTGCTCTTAACTGATGACTCGTGTCTACAGCCCCAGTGTATTTATACTTTCTATATTCTAGATATTCTTCAGTCTTGTATAGCCAGTAGATGTTTTTCCTTCTGTGTGTAGGCTGCCTCTTAACACTCTCATAACATATTTGAATGCAAACAACATTAGGTTTATGCAATCACACTTCTTAAAATGTGGTCTTATTTCCTGAGTTATTCTATATATTTACATGTTTTCTCCATCAGAGTCATGTTTTCTGGACTTACACTAAAGTGTTTGATCCATGTGGACTTGTATTGGAACATGACAATGGTTGGGAGACACTTCTTTCCAACCTGTGGTTGGCAGGTTTTCCACTAGCATTTCTTGAGCCGGCTGTCTCTTCTCCATTTTATATATGGGAGGGATTGCCTACTATTAAACTGAATTTTCCCTAGAGTGTATTTTGATAATGTTTTACTCTTCTCCCAGTTTCTTCTGGGTCCTCTTCAACTACCTACATACCTACCTTTATATTCTTTTTCCTCTATTTTTCTTTAAAAACAAAACCAAAAAGTGGAGGAAAATGCAAAGAGAACACCACAAGGGGGTTAGGGATTTAGCTTTAATGGTAGAGCACTTGCCTAGAAAGTACAAGGTCCTGGGTTTGGTTCTCAGCTCTGTAAAGAAATAAAAATAGAAAAAAAAACATAAAAATGAAAATTAAAATGACATCAAAAACCACATATATATCTCTTTCCATAAGTTGATGTGGGAAGTGTCTATTGACAATTGGTATAGACATCAGTTTATGAGTATAAAGGAATATCACTAGGAATCATTCCATTGATTTTTCTCCATTCATGTTTGGTTCTATCCTAGGTCTCTGGGATATCCTGATTCTGAGTCCTGAACCTCAAGGGTTATTTCCTCTCATGGAATGGGTCTCCAGCTGTACCAGTCATCTGTTGGCCACACTCACAATTTCTGCACCACATTACCCCAACATATCTTGTATGTGGGACAAATTGCAACAGCCAAACATTGAGCAGAGCATGGGGAATACTGCAGAAGAGGGAAAGCAAGGATTGTAGGACCTAGTGGTGTCAAGAACACCACATGAAAACCCACAGAATCAACTAACCTGGGCTCAGAAGGGCTCACAGAGACTGAAAGGACAACTAGGGAACCTACATAGGACTGACCAAGACTCCATGCCTATATGTTACAATTATGTAAATTGGTCTTCAAGTAGGACTCCTAGCAGTGAGAGCACGGAGATGTCTCTGACTCTGTTGCCTGCTTTTGGAACCCATTTCTCCTGCTGGACTGCCTGATGAAACCTTGGTAGAAGAATCGTTGGCTGTTCTCATTGCAGCTTGATGTACCTGGACACACTGATATCCATGGGATTCCTGCCTGTATCTAAAGAATAACAGTGAAGGAGGATTCGATGTGATGAGGTTGAAAGATAAAGGAGGAGGGACATAGGAAGAGGGTAAGGAGAGGAACCTTTGGGTGGAATGTAAAATCAAGAAAATAAATAAATAAATATATAATAAATATAAAAAATGAAAAATAAACAAATACACAAAGAAGAAAAAGGGAAACAAATTAAGACAAAAATGTCTACAAAAAAATGTTCTCCCCATTTTGTGTTATCCAACTACTTCTGTGCATGGGACTGGTCCTGAACTGTGTCTAATAATATGCTCAGTGAGACTACACTGGAGAAAACAGATTTTCCCTTTCAAAGCAAGTATCAGTTTCACATAGCTTCTTTTTTATGGGTGAGAATTGGTGTGCACTTGCTCTTCACAATTATGAGACACCATATGAACTTGTACCACTTGAAACTAAACAGGTCTTGGGCGGCATGCTCACATAGTCTAGGTGAGCTTATATATGTAACAGTGTCTGGAAGACACTACTTCCTTAGAGATATCCATCACCTTTGACTCATAATTTTGTCTGTCTCCTCTTCTGCATAGATCTCTGAGACTTGAGTTGAAGGAATTGATGAGACAACTCACTGAAGACAATGTAGTTCAAAGTTCTTCACTCTCTGCACTATGTTCAGTTGTGGATTTCTGGGTTAGTTCCCATCTACTACAAGAAGCATCTTCTCTGATGAGACTGAGTGATGCACTGATCTATGAGTATAGCAGAATATCATTAGAATTCAATTTATTGCTGTGTTCCTCAAACAGAATAATAGTACTATATTTTCCCCGATGTCTTTGACATGTATACTCTGAGGTTCTGGGAATCTTTATCCATGCCAGGTCGAGTTCCATTTCATGGAGTAGACTTTAAATCCAGTCAGACATTGGTTGGTTAAACCCCTAGTATTTATGCCATTATTGCACTTATGTATCATGCAGGTAGGTCATCACTGTAGATCACAAAGTCTGTAACTGGATTGGTGGTCACAATTCTCCTCTGGTACAATGCAGAATACCTTCCAGTACCATGAATGCAAGTCAGTGGTGGTGAAGGCTTTAGAGAGCACTAGCTTGACTTCTCTATGTTCAATGAAATAATAAGTGGTGTCTTCTGCAATAAAGCCTTTACAGAAACTTGTGTAGAGTAACCCATAGCCTTGGGAACAGCCAATGATGTTTGGTAGTTTCAATGGATCCCATTTGGCTAATGACTCAACAAGATATGTAACCTGTTCCTGGCATTAGATAAATATTTGGTGCAGAAAATGACTAGATGGGGCACTGTTCCCCCCTTTATTTGGTGATTCCATTCAGACTTCCTTTACACATGTACATACTTTAAGAACCTTCCAAGTAGCAGGTTTCCAGATAGTTTTCTACTGGCCTTGAGTGTGAGTTGTCCTTCTAAACACACCCACAATTATCACTCTCTGCCTTTCCCTCCCTACTTAATCTTTTATTTCTAGTTTGCCCTGTGTCTCTCCATAACAGTGTGTTCCATTTCCCTCTTCATGCTAGATCCTCTCCATCTCATGACCCTTAATACATATTTAACTTCTGTGGTTATTCAGATAGTAGCATGCTTATCAAAGTTTTAGAAGCTAATAGTCACATGTAAAAGAAAACATGTATTTGTCTTTCTATTGGGGTGTTAGGTACATTCCTCAAGATGATTTTCACTACTTCCAATATTTACTCATGGATTTCAGGAATTCCTTAAATAAATTTTATTTATTGTTTTGTATCCTGACCACAGTTTCCCCTCCTTCCTCTCATCCGAGGCTTTCCCCCACCTCACTTCTTCCCAGCCCTCATCCACTCTTCCTACTTTTCTATTCAGAAAGGGTCAGGCCTCCAATGATTATCAACAAAATATGCCATATCAAGTATCAGGAAGACTAAGCACCTCCCCTTGTTAAGGCAGCCCAGGATAAATAGTAGGGTCCCAATGCCAGCAAAAGTGTCAGAGATAGGCCCTGCTCCCACTGTTAGGAGTCCCACAAGAAAACAAAGCTACACAACTGTCACACACGTGCAGAACACCTAGGTCACTACCATGCAGGCTCCCTATTGTTGGTTCAGTCTCTGTGAGCTCCTATGATCCCAGGTTAGATGTTTCTGTGGGTTTTCTTGTGATGTCCTTGATCACTCTGGCTCCTATGCCCCTTGCTCTCTCTCTCCAGCAGGATTCTCCAAACACAGAAGAGTGTCTGACTGTGGGCCTCTAGCATTGTTCAGGAAATCCTTTTTTAAAAAGATTATTACAAATAAAAAACACTCTCATAGTTCAATTGTTCTATGATTTCATTATCCGTTCCTCAATTGATGAGGTTCTAGGATGCTTACAATTTCCAATAATTATAAATAAAACAAGAATGAAAACTATAAACAAGTGTCTGTGTAGCAAGATGCAGAATACTTTGAGTATGTGCCCAAGAATAATATCACTGGATCTTGAAGGAGATAGATTCACAATCTCATGAGGAATTGTCACACTGGTGTCCATAGTGGCTGCACATGTTTTTACCCCCACAAGCAATCAATAGGTGTTCCCCACTCCTGGAATCCTCACCAGCATAGGCTGTCATTTGTATTATTGATCTTGGCCATTCTGACTGACATAAGAGAAATTTTCAAAGGAGTATTTATTTGTATTTCTGTGACGGCTAAGAATGATTTCTTTAAGTATTGTTCAGACATTAGTGTTTAATCTTCTGAGATCCCACTGATTAATTCTTTACCCCATTTTTAATTTGGCTATTATTTGCTTGATGTTCTTATGCATTTGAGACACTAATCCTTAATGTCCAGTTTCCTACCAATATTTGTTGAGGAGACTGAATCTTCTACACCGATTATTGCTGAAACCTTTGCCAAAGCCCAGGTGACAATACCTGTGGAATTGAATTACGAGTTTTCCATTTTGCTTTCTTGAAATATTTATATAATATGAAGTTAGCACTGTGGTCCTCTGTTACTATTGCCCTAGGTTATAACTTGGACACACACATTGTGACACCTCCAGCATTGTTTCCTTTCTTCACCTTTGCTTGGTCTCTCTGAAGTCTGTTTTTTATGGGAAATTTTGGATTGTTTTTGCCTGTGTTTTTTAGTTACTTTTCAATGGAATTTCGATGGAGATTGCATAGAATCTTAGATTAGTTTGATAATGTAACCAAGGGTTATGTACACATTGATTGTGCCAACCCATCAACATGTCAGATAGTTTCATCTTCCATTGTCTCCTCTTTCTTTCATCACTGTTACAAAATCTTCACCATGAAGAACCTTGAGTTCCTTGGTTGCATTTTTCTCAGATATTTTATTGTGGGAAGTTATTGTAACAGTAGTTACTTTCTTGACTTCTTTCTCAGTATCATCATTCCTTGTACACAAAAATGATATTTTGTATCTTGATTTTGTATTGTCCTATTTTTCTGATGGTATTCATTACATCTAAGACACACTTGGGGAGTGTTGACCACCCCATTATACAAGTTCATACCATCTGCTGGTGAAAAAGTTTGACTTCTTTTCTTGATTCATTCCATTCTTTTTTCTGGTCTTACTGTTTTAGCAGAATATGAGAAAGACTTACTTTTGTGATATATGAATGAGCATCTTCCCTCCTTCGGTGTTTTTAAGGGAAGGTTCTCAGTTATCCTCCATTTGATGTAATGCTGGACATGGGTTTGTCCTGTGTAGAATTCATCCCATTGAGACATTACCCTTCTATCCCTAATGTTTTAGGGATACTGTAGATTGTCAGATGCCTGTTCTGCATCTGTTGAGATGATCATGTCATGTCTGCCTTGTCCATTAAAGCTATATGTGACATTCACTGAGTTTTGGTGTTAAACCATCTTTCCAACCCTGGAATGAAGCCACCTAGTCCACAGTGAATCTTGCTGATACATACTTGAATTTGGATTGCATCTATTTTCTGGAGAATATTTGGTTTAAGTACATCAGTAATATTTGGCTATAATTTCCTTTTCTTTTATTCTGTTTTAATGATACCTTTTGTGGTTTTGTTGTGGGGGACATACTGAGTTTCGATAATATCTTTGTTTGTATTATTTCCTTTCACATCCTAGGGATGGTTGAATGATGTGCTTGTTGTATTTTCTTTGGGTATCTGTTAGGATGTGGCAAATAACTTAAGCAAATCTACTGTAAGGACTGAGATTGAAACAGTAATAAAAACCATCTTCAAACTAAATACCCACCAGACTAGTAGTAGTCACTACTAGATGCAAATAAATCTTCCAATAACTAAAACCAAAGCTATTAAGCTATTAAATTAGTCCATTCAACAGAAATGGATGAAGTACTATTGAAATATAGATATGAAAGCCATGTCACTCTGATATCCAAACAAGATTTATATAAAACAAAATTTATATGATCATTTAATAAAACACTCATATCTTTTTGAGACATGGTGAGTTATGTCTCCCTAACTATCCTGGAATTCACTATATAGACAAGGTCGGTCTTGAACTCACCAGAGACTGCTTATATATGGCTCCAGGGTGCTGGGATTACAGACATTCTCCATCATGACCAGCTATTTGTAGTTCTTAATATATTACATTTAAAACCAATTAAAGAACACCTTAAATTAAATAATTCACAATGATCTTAGGCTTCTTTCCAGAGATGCAACAATGGATCAGGATAAGGAAATCTATAAATGTAACATATTGCATAAACAGTTTAAGAAATGAATCACAGTGTCATCTGGCTAGATGCAAAAAATACTTGGGACAAAAATTCAACCTCTTTTCATATCAATGAACACAATAGAAACCAACAACAGGCTTCCATATTTGAGATCCTAAAAACTCCACAGAAACTTATTTACATCAAAATGACAGAATACAAAATTACCACAAAACTCAGTTGCTTTCTTATATACAAAGAACACATTTGCTGAGAAAGAAATTAAAGAAACTGAGTTCACTATTGCCTCAGAAATATGGTAAAATAAACTTAATAAAAACTTGAAGGACATCAATAATGAAAACTTCAAAATAATGAAGAAACTGAATATATCATTAGTAGATGGGGAAATCTTCCAAACATATATATAGGAATACTCAATATTTTGAAAATAATTTCTTTAAAAATTAATTGAGAGATCATAAGGGCACAGATGGTTGAACTGGAATTGGGAAGGAGTGGGAGAGCAATGAAAGAGATACCATGATAAAGGGAGACATCATGGGGATAGCCAGAAACTGAGTACTAGGGAAGTTCCCAGGATTCCAGAAGAATACCGCAGCACAGACTACTAGAAATAGTGGAGAGGGTGCCTGAACTGGCTTACCCCAGTGATCACACTGGTGAATACCCTATCTGTCATCATAGAGCATTCATCCAGTAACTAATGAAAGCATTTTCAAAGATCCACTTCCAAGTACCAGAGCAAACTCCAGGATATCAGTCGAAGAGAGAGAAGAGGGATTCTATGAGCAAAGGGCATCAAGATCATGATAGAAAAAACCAAACCAAACTAGTGGGACCTCATGAGCTTTGACCAACAACTGTGGAACCTCCATGAGACTGGACTAGGCTCTCTGCATAAGGCAGACAGTTGTGTAACTTGATCTGATTAAGCGGCCTCCTGGCAGTAGGATTAGGATCCATCACCGGCTCAGGATGTGGCTTTTTTGAGCACACTATCTATAATGGAACACCATTCACAGCCTTGAAGCAGGAAGAGATCCTTGGTCCTGCCTCTAATGAATGTACCAGGCTCTGCTGAATCCCCATGGAGGACACCTTATTGGAGGAGTGAATGAATAGTGGTTTGGGGAGGGGAGAAAGCTGGAGGGGAGAGAGGAGGGAAGAGAGGGTGATATGTGGATGGAATGTAAAATTAATAAAAAAAAATTCCTTAACAAAAAAAGAAACAAGAAAAAGAGCAATATAGGTAAATGTAGTTATCAGAGAATAAAATATTTAGATTTAAAACATCAGACACACACATCATTTACAGTAGCAGAGGTGACCCAGTGTGTAGGCTCTCCATTCCAGTTCTCCACAGGCAGCTCCTGCCACTCCAACAAGTGACAAGGGGAGTAAGGAGTCACCACCATAAGTGATATCCTAGCTCTTTCAGTTTGAAAACACAACATTTGAAATGCAGACATTACTTTTTTATTTTGAAGACATAGACATGGCCTTTGTAATCTCTAAAAGCCTGTAACTGTACATGTGTTCAAGAGAGGGGAGGACAAAGGACCCACCCAAGTACCTCACAGTAGACAGATCTCATACATCCTTCTCATCAAAGCTTCAGAAGTGTGGAGTGATCACATGCAGAGTATCTGAAAGCTTAACTAAATGGCTATATGGATACTCTCCCCAATAAGGAGTGGCAAAAATATTACAGACCCTGCCTCCACACTAGGAGTCACACACTGATACATGTGACATTAGCAGACTCTGAAAGACACTTGAATGCACCTTGTGACTACTGAACTCATTGTGGTAGTCTGGAGTGTCTTGTCTTAGGACACCACTGTCTACCTCACAATGGCACCTGTGAAAAGGAAGGCTGCCTATGGTAGAACAAAGTAAAGAATGCTGTTTTCACTTGGCTCTCAGCCTTGTAAATGGAGGCTAATTGGAAAAATTTAAAAGTCTCACAGTTTGATAGTGGGAAACAGTGATTATTAAAAATCAAAACGTATTTTGCATCAGACCTTGGAGATAAGATTGGGAGAAAGGACGGAAGCTCCCAGCATCTCTACCCATTCACACACCTATCACGCATTATATGTCATGACATTTATATGAAAAATGCAAACACACTTACAGCACATCCAGGGCAAACCTGAAATTCTCTTTCAAGTCCACCTTCACTTCACTGCTCTGCTCTGCAATAAGGTAAAAGACACAACCTGTCACCACCTCTCCATGCTTGTCTTCATTCTGCTTCATTCTCCAAAAGCACTTGGGGTGAATGAGGTTGGACATGAGGAGGGGGATATTCCCAATCCAGAAGAAGAAATGCAGAGTGAGCATCAGGTCCTGCTTCCAAATCTCTAAGCCGGTAGTGTGGTCTGTGGTGCACAGCAGTTTATCAAATAGATAACCATGTATACACATCTGCTTTTATGTCTGCTGCCTACTGGAGAGATGCCTTGCTCTCCAGGTGTCTCCACGACCCTGGAGAAATGTCCAGCATTCTCTGACCTAGGGGTCTGCAGCTGATGTCCACAGCATAGTTACAAAACATGGGTTGGAAAATAATCTGAGGATATCTCAGCTTCAGGTCCTATGACATCAGCTCATATCCCTGGATATTGAGGCCCAGGGGAGAAAGCAATGGTGGGCAGATTGGTGCCAGGAGAGTGTCAATGAGTTATTTGTTTGAACACCTTTAGAAATGATCTCAGCAGAATGTATCAAAAGATGGATGGTTAGATGTGAAGGTAAAGAATTGAAATGACCCATGACAATCAGAGTTCATGTGGAAGGCTTGCTATTAACTCTGACCCCCAGGCAACTTTATTTATTAACATACAAATAATAATACATTTCAGCACAAGTAAAATATCACCATATTTCCGCTTTTCTATTTTAATAAAAATAAAAAAGGAAAAAAGTTTTAACTAATATAAGAAAAACTATATACAAAAGTACAATAACTATATACAACATATACAAGCAATAAATACTGTGGAAGCCCGTTTTCAGGTTCCTCATGGCTTTACCCAGCAGGTCCACATAGAGGATAATTAGGACCATGGGCCTGAGTGCAGGTGTCTGAAATGGTCTGCACTTGGCTGTGCTGGGGAAGGAGGTCTTTTGTTCCACCCTTTGGTGTCTATAAAAATACCCTGGGGCAGTCAGGGCCTGTTGGAAAAGGTTCCAGGCCCTCTTGAGGCTATCCTTTATTTTCTATCTGTTTATCTCCACAATATTCTCCGCAATAAATCCTTCTATCTAATATTTCCAGCTGCTCACACTCAAGAAATCTCTGGGGAACTGTGGAGTTGGTGGGTAAACTCGCAACAGAATGGTGCCATGAACAGGAACTAAAGAAAAAAAAGAGGGGACTAAAGAAAAAAAGGGAAAAAAGAAAAGGTGGGACTAAGACAAAGAAATAGGGACTAAAGATAAAGGAAAATAATAGTTTTATTACAGAGTTTTTGGTGAAAGTGCTGATTAAGCCCTGCCAGTGGAAAGGCATGCAAGTGTTATGGAAAATACAGATAGTATTGAGGGCCAGGGGGTTTATCCTCAAGAGAAAAGGAAAGAGGACTAGAAGGATGTCCCATGCTGCAACGCAATTCTCTTCTGTCAAACTTTTCTATCTTCTATCCCTTTCTCAATTTCTATCTGTGGAAAATGAGTATAAGATATAGAGCAGTAATATAGTGTAGGAAAACTTAGAAGTGTAAGATTGTGTAGAAAAAAATTTAAGATAAGTAAGGCAACTAGGCAGAAAAACTCTTCAATGTTCTAACTTTGGGGGCTATGAATGCAAACTGGGTAAAAATCTATCTTTGGCCTTTATGGGTAGTAAAAAAAAAACCTCTTCTTTGAGCTTATGGGGAAGAAAAAGTTTCTTGTGGAAGCTTTTGATCGTGGGACAGCTGAAATGCTAAGTCCAAGCAGCAGGAGAAAGTGTGTTCTCCCTGAGTCAAAATGGGGGTGTAAAAAGCCAAAAATTTAAAGTTCAGAAGTTTTGGGAAAAGTTGGTCTTTCTCTCTTGGGGAAAAAAAATCTTTCTCTTAAACTAAAAAGCTTTTCTTGGAAAATTTGAGGGGAAATCTCTCTAAAAAGCTTTAATCTTTCTCAAAAGCTCTCTTAAACTTAAAAACTAAAGCCTTTCAGAACTCTCTCAGAAGGACATATTAGTATCACCTGAAGATACTAGTGTGGGGACCACCTGTGATTAGCTCTAAGGGAAAACAACAAACTTCTTAAGACAACAAAACCTTTCCAAGTTCTGTCTTTCAAGCTTTAAAAATCCTCCCTGCAATTCAGGAGGCAGGGATGGAGTTCCTAAAAACCTCTCTTCTAAGCTCTGTCTCAAGCTAGTAAAAGGCAGTGGATCAAATTCCCTTGAGAAAAACACTCGGGAGAGTGTGGGTAAAGAGCTACAGAGAGCTTAAAAGGGCAGGAAACTTTACCTGAGAAAAGCAAAAAAAGCCAAGCTTTTCAGTTACAGCCAAGCTGAGGCATCAAGGGATTTGTTTCTGAGTGAGCATTTCAGAATGAAAAGGTGCTCCTAATCGTCCTAATGCAAAGATCCCCTGAAGCAATGCAAACTGTTAAGATTGTATCCTCACTTCTGACCAAAAGCCCAGAGTGATGAAACACTTGTCCATAAAGACATAAGAATACATGAATAGTTCTTTATCTATGCAATACATAGATACTACTATACAGAGTTATTAAAACAGTGTCACTGATGAAGTGGTTCAAGGCTGCAAGAATTTAAGAATTTTAACTCATTCAGGTTCCTTCATAGAATGAAGAAACTTAGAGAACACCATGAATATTATGAATGTAGATGCATTTAGAATATGAGAACATCATATATGATTTCAAAGGACATTCCATCTATTGCACTGAACTCTCATGCCCTCTTAAGAATGGAGATGTATTCATGAAGAGACAATGTCAGAGTGAAATTAGGCTCATGTGATATATGCCAGTGCTCTAGTGACTTGTAAAACAGATACAACAGTGTCCCTCAAGGTGAGGATACCATATGAGTAACAACAGAGAAAGCATTGATGCTGCTTAATTTCTGTCAGCATGAAGTAGAAGGCAAATTGAGTTTAAAACTTCTGTACTTGTATGTGAAACAAAGCAAGGTGGTTAAGATATCATTGCAATGTTCTGGAGCAGGGAACTGACTTAGAATAAAAGGGGAAAGCTGAGTATGCATTCATAATCACCTGCATTTCTGCCAGATGTGGATCAGTGTGTGAAGTGTCCAGAAACACATTATGCAAATAATGGGAAGAGCCACTGTCAACATAAGACTGTGACATTTCTGGCCTATAATGATCCCTTGGGGAAGATATTCAGTGTCACATCCTTGGGTTTCTCCTTACTCACAGCTGTTGTTCTTGGGGTGTTTCTGAAACACCGAGACACTCCCATTGTCAAGGCCAATAACCTGCATCTCAGTTATATCCTGCTCATCACTCTCATCCTCTGTATTCTCTGTCCCTTGCTTTACAATGGCCATCCTAGCACAGTCACCTGTATCCTAGAGCAGAACATATTTGGACTTCTGTTCACTGTGGCTCTTTCCACTGTCCTGGCCAAAACTTTCACTGTATGTATAGCCTTCAAGATCACTACTCCAGGGAAAATAAGAAGGTGGCTGCTGATAGCAAGAGCCCCTAATTTGATCATTCCCATCTGTACCCTAATGCAAGTTGTTCTATGTGGAATTTGGCTGGCAACCTCTCCTCCATTTATTGACAAAGATGTTCATTCAGAACATGGGCACATCATCATCATTTGCAACAAAGGCTCAGCTATTACTTTCTACTGCTTCCTGGGATACCTGGGAACACTGGCTATAGGCAGCTACCTTATGGATTTTTTTGTCCAGGAATCTGCCTGACACATTCAATGAACCCAAGTTCCTGGCTTTCAGCATGCTGGTGTTCTGTAGTGTCTGGGTCAGCTTCCTCCCTGTCTACCACAGCACCAAGGGAAAGATCATGGTGGCTATGGAAATCCTCTCTATCTTAGCTTCTAGTACATCAATCTTAGGCATCATCTTTGTCCCCAAGTGCTACATAATACTATTAAGACCAGAAAGGAACTCACTTCATCACATTAGGGACACAACATATGCTAGAAGAATAAACCTTAAAATCTAGCTCCCATATTTCTTAAATTAAAGAGTTTTGAAGCATGATTGTTCTTCACTATCTGAATACTCACATATGAAGTCATAATTTGGTATTTGATCCCATAGGCTATTATTTCTTTAAGTAATCATATCAGGCTAAATGAATTCTGTATCCATCCTCTTATTCATGTTTGGATGTAGCTTGCAGGTTCAGTCCTCCTCTTACATTCACTATTACTTTTGTGTTATTGATTTCATTTGCTGATGAAATGCTAATTTGGGAGTGCTTCCACTTGGATCATTCACATATTTATTAATTTGACCACTAGATTATTCCAAAAAAATTTATTTCCACTGTCAATTACATATGCTGATGAACAGATTCAAGAGTTATGCATGTAAATATTCTTAAACATTCTGTAAATTTGACATTCAATACAACAAATTTCTGTCAATATAGTGTTTTGTTTCTGAAGCCCTTGAGAAATTTCTCCAATTTGTTATGCGTTCTATTCTTATATGTTTTTATTCTGAAGAAGTTCAAATTATTCACATTCGATGTAACTTTTCGTGAAGATTATAATGTAACAGACCACTGCATAATGAGCTACATACTAATTTATGGCAAATTTAGGACCTCATTTTATAGCCCGACACCAAATGTCAACCAGAACAACCAATTTGCAGTCAATACCTGGAACCTCTCTATGAATTATGGTGCCCTGTGTCAAATGCCCTGATGTAACTACTCCCACTGACTGTGTACTCATTTCTCTGTGTTACTCAAAACATCCAGTCAGCCTTTATCTTTTCACTTCCTCACAGTCCATCACCTTTTGCTAAATTGGTGCATATTCCTTCAACTCATACAGACTGGGAAAGACCTACCATGCAGGAAGGCCATTTGCAGCCATTGAGGAGGAGGCTTCTCTGTACCCAGGACTCCAATAGAATCAGCAGAAAATACTTGACACTCAGCTTCAGAACCGGTCTGTGTAATGCCTGTATGTGAACCAGGACTTCATGAACCATGTTGGAGAGAGCCTTATCAGTCAGAAAGACAAGAGTAAATAATAATCCATAAAGAAGGTGGGGACTGGCACACACTCTTATACACAGAGGGTTCTCAAAAGAGGAAGAGGATGCCTAATGTGTCTCTAAAGCCCCAGGACTCTTCCCATTATGCACTTCCCTTATTCTCATGGAAATCCACTTTGTTCAGTTGGCTGCTCCATTCAAATAGTGTGTGTGTGCATGTGTGTGTGTGTGTGTGTGTGTGTGTGTGTGTGTGTGTGTGTGTATAAGAGAAAAAGTGTGTGTATAAGAGAAAAAAAGGAAAAAATAGAATAAAATAAAATAAGGGGAAAAACTTTTTTAATCTCATCGTGGAAGCTGCAGTGTGAGAAAATGATTCACGCCATGAACCCCTTTGTGCATTTATCTTTACTTGCAAGTGTTCATTGCAAAGAGTCATTTATCTAGTTCAAGGCCTTTGGTTTCTACTATCTTATCAATGCTGGGCCCTCACTAGGGCTCCTCTTGGATATCCTGTTGTTGCCCTGTATTTTAGTAATCTTGAGACTTTAGGTCTACAGACCAAGACCCTTCACAAGCTCCAGCAGATCATAGATGAAGTGGATAGTGGGGCAGGTCAAGTCATATCCTTGGGTCTGGGCCTATGAAGCTGTAGGATTGGTGGAATAGATGTCAAATGGGAACAACTCTCCCATGCTTACAACTTCTGGTCTGGCTCACACACACCTGCACTAACAAGGAAGGATCCATTGTGCTGCACTGGTGAGGTACAGAGCCTGCTCTCCCAAGTATTGCAGCTGGTAGGGGTCAGGTATAGCTCTCCCACTCTATGACCACAATGCCAGCTCTATCACTTGCCCCAGATATTGATGGGCATGGGGGAGGAGGGCAACTCTCCTCCACCCATGCCACCTCAAGACTGATGCATAATTGGGACAGATCTCCCATGCTCACAATTTTTCGCCTGGCTCATCCACAACCACATCAACAAGGATGGCTACCTTGTGCTTTTCTCATGAAGTATAGTGTTTGCTCTCCCAAGTGTTGCAGCAGCTGGGCATCATGGATAGTTCTCCCATTCCGATGACCACAGGACATGCTCTCCCTAGTACCCATCTGTCTGGTGGTGCCATGCGTAGGCATGAGCTGCCTTTCTCTCCCTCCCCTCATCCAGCAATGCCTGGATCATGTGGAAGACCTAGCCCTGTGGTCTTAACAGCAGAAGGCATTCTTTTAATTGATGTCCCCTCTTCTCAGATGACATTAGATGTGAAGATTCAGATGTATGAAGTTGTTAGGAAACTATCCAGCACAAATGACACCATATAATTTTGACACACAAATACATCACTACAAAGCTATCTTTCCTTTCCCATTCATACCCAAGATCTCACATTAAATTCCTAGTAGTGACTGGAAAGATGGCTCAGCATTTAACAGCACTGGTTATTCTTCCTGAGAACCGAGGTTCAAGTCCCAGCACAAACACGGCTGCTCACAACTCTCTGTAACTTTAGTTCCAAGGGATCTAATACCCTGACACAGATAAGCATTCAGGCAAAACACCAATGCACATAAAATAAAAATAAACACATATTTTTAAAAACATAGGTAACTTTAAATGTCCCACAGTTTTAAAAGTCCCACAATGGAACACATTAAAATTTCACTCAGAGGTTAAGAGTACTGGCAGATCTTCCAGAGGTCCTGAGTTCAACTCTCAGCAATTGCATGTTGGCTCACAACCAGCTATAATGAGAGCTGCTGGTGCCTTATTCTGGCATTCAGAAATACATGCATGCAGAACACTATACATAATAAATAAATCTTTTTTTAAATGCAGTCCTGATGGGCAGTGGTGGCACACACATTTACTGTCAGCACTCAGGAGACAGAGACAGGTGGATCTCTGTGTTTTCAAAACCAGGCAGATATACAGAGTGAGTTCTAGGCCAGCCAGTATTACACAGAGAAACTCTATCTCAACAAACAGAAAAATCAGTCCCTTATCATATCCAGTCTGTTTTCAAACCCAAAAAAAAAAAATACTTTTAAAAGTTTAAAATCTCCCAAGTGTGGGCTCCTAAAAAATTAAAAATTAGGTTAAGTAATTCCTTACTTGAAGAGGGAAAGGCCCAAGGCAAAGTCTCTCTGACAAATAAATCCACTCTCCAACTGTGTAATAGTGCGATTTCCAGTGTCTGAATCCACTTACTAAGTTCTGAGTTTCTCCAAAGGGCTTGGGTCACTTCTTCAGCTCCATCCTCTGCAGCATACACAGCTTGCCTTCCAGGCTCAGGATGGCTCCACTCTATAGCTGCTGCTGTTCTTGTCAGTCATCCCACAGTACTGACATCAACCACAGTGCTGGGTCTTCTGCTGCAACATGGCTGCACTTTCATCAACGCTTCTCATAGACTCTCTTCATGGTTCCAAGTCTCAAATTCTCTGTATGACTCCTTTAATTTTGGACCTTCAACTGCTAGTGTACTTCCACCTTCACCAATGGCATCTCCTGGCTTCTCACCGTGCCAAGCCTCACCTGCAATCCCTGGCCAATTCATGCCTTCAAACCCAGTACCACCTGGGTGACTCTTACACCACCAAATTTGACTGCCAGCATGAAATACAACTGCCTCTGGGACACAGCATCCATGTGCTCTCAGGAAACACTTCTCAGAAGATTTCAACTCAGCAATGCTGGCCTCCTCTTTTTTTTTCTTTTGGTTTTTTTCGAGACATTGTGTCTTGGTGTAGTTTTGGTGCCTGTCCTGGAACTCACTCCATAGCCCAAGCAGTCCTTGAACTCACAGAGATCTGCCTGGCTCTGCCTCTTGAGTGCTGGGATTAAAGGCATGTGCCACCACCACTGTGGGCTTTTCTTAATCACCACTAATTTCTCAATTCTAGCCAACCAGCATTGAGTATCTCAGTAAAACAAAGTTTTCACTTTAGTAGTACAGATACTTTGTTAATTATAGCTGATTATTCAGCCCCAACTAACCTGGGCCACAGAATCTTAATTCAAAATAACAAATGTCCCCAATAGAGTCTTTAAACTTCCCTCTGAAACTTCACAAGCCATGTTCCCATCTTGTGCATTACCCTCTACATTCTTATATTCCAAGCTACTACAGAATGGCTTGATGTTTGATAAACACTCAAAAAATTTTCTTATACAGTGTTTCAAAGTCCCTCCATAGTCCTCCTACAAAACAACATGGTCAGGTCTGTCAAAGCAAGCCCCCACTCCTGGTACCAACTTGTCTTAGTTGGAGTTTCTATTACTACAATAAAACAACATGACCAAAAACCAATTTGGAGAGGAAAGGGCTTATTTTGCATACACTTTCACATTTGAGTCCATCATTACAGGAAGCCAGGACCAAAATCAAAGAGAAACTGAGGCAAAGGCCATGGAGAGGTGCTGCTTACTGCTTTGCTCAGACTGCTTTCTTATAGAACTCAGGACCACCAGCCTAGGAATGTCACCACCCACTTTGAAATGGACCCTCCCAGTCAATCAATGATTAAATAAATGCCCTATAACTGGATCACATGGAGACATTTTCTTTCTTGGGGGGGGAGGCTTTAAGACAGGGTTTCTTTATGTAGCCTTGGCTATTCTGTAACTAACTCTGAAGACCAGGCTGGCCTCAGACTCACAGACATCTGCCAGCCTGTGCCTCCCAAGTGCTGGGACCAAAGGTGTGCACCACCACCAACAGCTTAAAAACACTTTCTTAATTGGGGTTCCCTCCTCTCAGATGACTTTAGTTTGTGTCAGATTTGCAAAAAAAACTTCCAGTGCAGGGTACTTGACCTGAAAGGAGAAGTGAACACAGGCTTCATTCCTAACCCAGAAGCAATATCCAGTTGATATCCAGCTGCTAATGAAAGTTTAGTTTCCTCCAAGGGACTCTGACTGTCTCAACTATGCTGAAGGGTAGAATGCATGTGTAACAGTAACAGAAAATGAACTCAGTGGAATCTTTGGATGTTTCTTGTCTCACAATATCATGTCAGGGTGTTTTCCTTTTTTGTTTCTTTATTTACCTGTTGTTTTAATCGTTTTTGTTTTGTTTCATTTAGTTTTGTTTTCTCTTCTTATTTTTTTCTTCTCTCATTTTACCCTATCAGTTTCTTTGAGTATGTACAATGGCTACCACTTTACAGTTTTTATGGGACTAAGAATGTGCACCCAAGTGGGTCTCTGATTTATCTAGCTTTCCTTGGGATTCTTTCCTTCTTTTTGTTTGTTTTGTTCAATCTAATGTGTTTTTTTCTTTTATCTTAGTATATTTTATTTCATTCTTAACCCATAGAAGTCTGTTTATTTTCTAGTGATAGACAGAAAAGGTTTGGATTCTGGTGTGTGTGTGTGTGTGTGTGTGTGTGTGTGTGTGTGTGTGTGTGTGTTTTGTGTATATGTGTGTGTAAAAGAGTCTTTGGAGGCCCAAAGAGGACTTTGATCCCTTGCAGCTACTGTGACAGGTGGGTGTGAACTACATTTTATGATGTCTGTGTATTGAACTCTGCCACTTTACAAGAGCAGTACATAATTTTGTCTGCTGAGACATCTCTCCAGCTTCTGCAATATTCTGCAAAATCTCTTTATTGAAACATCCCTCTCACACCTAAGTTCTACTTCTCTAACTCCCAGGATGCATCAGGATTCTCTAGTCTCCCCCTACTAGGGGTAGCATTGTTTTGCCTTCATCTGCAAACAGGAGGTCACAAAATTCCTTCAATTTCCCCAATAATCAATTGCTGTCAAAGTCTTACATTCACTAAGACATCAAAAAGAAACCTCTGAGTTAATTTCAAATCTTATTACATATTAGCGACAAAGAGAACACTTCCAATCTTCACTAATGTCCAAAAGCCAAGTCCTGTAAAAATAGGTGGCTGAGTAGAAGCATATGGGAGACAATATAGATAAAAGTAGTATACATTACACTGATAAAAAACCACCATTAGAAGAAACAGTGAGAGTCACTAGCTAATAAATAACCTTGCATTGTATCCTAATAGGTGGTTCTGTACCAACATTACATTTGTCAGTTAAAATTTATGAAATGTGAGTTCTGGAAAAGGTTTTCTCTCTTAACTTTTGTAGAGAATTTCTCTCTAGTTTTAGCAAAATGATGTAGCACTTGGGAACAAAGATGCATCCCAGCAAGCCAGCACTGGAGGCTAAGATGGAGAAGACCTCCACAGCCACCATGACCTTGCCCTTGGTGCTATGGTAGACAGGGAGAAAAGTGACCCAGACACTGCAGAACAACAGTATGCTGAATGTCAAGAATTTGGCTTCATTGAATGTGTCAGGGAGATTCCTGGCCAAGAAAGCCACAGTGAAGCTCCCAAGGGCCAGGGAGCCCAGGTATCCTAAGACAGAGTAGAAAGCAGTTACTGAGCCCTTGTTGCACACAATGATGATGTGGCCATGCTCAGAGTGTGCATCATTGTCAACAGAGGGAGGAGATGTTCCCAGCCAGATTGCACAGAGAATAATATGGATGATGATGCAGATGGGAATGATGTAGGTTGGTGCCCCTGATACCAGAAACCACTTCATACTTCTTCCAGGAGTAGTGACTTTGAAAGCCAAAACCACAGTAATTGTCTTGGCCAATACAGTGGAAACAGCCACAGTGAATGAAACTCCATATGTTATTTGCTGCAGGATGCAGGTGACTGAGTTGGGATGGTCAATGAAGAGCAAGGAACAGAGGAAACAGAAGATGAGAGAGATGAGCAGGATGTAGCTGAGAGTGAGGTTATTGGCCTTCACAATGGGAGTGTCTTGGTGCTTCACAAAGATCCCAAGAACCAGACCGGTGAGTGCAGACAAACACAAGGCCATACAGGACAGAGTCATCCCCAAGGGGTCATCAAAGGCCAGAAAGGTCACATCTTTGTGCAGGCAGTGGTTCTGCTCTGCATTGGCATACTGGTCATCTGGACACTTCAAACACTGATCCATATCTGATACAGAAAGCAAAAGTATTGTTAGTGCAACTTCAGTATTTCTTATGGACAGGCCACTCCAGTGTATTTTAGAAACTTTACAACATCCACATACTTTATTGATAAAGATTTAATTGAGAATTTTCTGAAGAGCAATGCTTCCATTTCATAATGCCTATCTTCTTCAAGGACAAACACAGATCCTGTTGATACACTATAACATGAATCTTTCTGTCTGAATTAGAAGTGATGCCCTCATGAGAGATGGAGACTTGGTCTTATCCAGGCTCAAACTTCTTATAGCTTTTTTTTATTCTCATATGATCATCACCAAACACATGAGTAGCTGAGCAACAACAAATTGAATCAATAGTGTCCGTGCATGCAAGTGCATATGTATGTGAAAGCAGTAAATGAAAATGAGTGTTTGAAAATAGTAAATGAAAAAGAGCTCATGAGTTTGAGAGTTTTTGTTGCATGTGATGTATGGGAAATAGAATTGGGAGAGAGGTTTTATAATCATATATGAAATTCTCAAGAAAAATTAATTAAATATGATGCCCTTACTTGTGTCCTCATCAGGGAACAGGGACACTAAACAGTTTATAAAATGAAATAATCCTAGTATTAATGTAGAAAACTCGATACATATGTAACACCTAGAAGTCTTGTATCTTATATCACCACCTTTGTGAGAACACAGCACCTACTTCCTTCCCTAATTTCTTTCTACATGAGACCTCTTTGGGGACTTTCCACTTGGGTGTTCTTGGGGAGTGAGGGATAAGTGGTTTAGATAGAAATATAGAGGGAAGAGAGAGAGAGGGACAGAAACACAGGATAGCCTCAGAGGAGCCAAGATCCTGATCCACGAGCCCAGAACTTTATTCCAAAGGGCTTTTTATATCAGTGACAAGGGGGGATGCAAAAGACCTCCCCCTTACTAGATACAACTAAATGTAGACCCTACCAAACAGCTAGTACCCAGGCCTGAGGTCCAATCATCCTCTTATGCAGCCCTGCTGGTGAACTAAGCTCAGATATCACTAGGAAACCTCTGTGGACTCCAGCAGACCTGGTTTCTACTAATGTACTCAATGGTGAAGTAGTTATTGGTAAAACATCATTAACAAGACAACATGAGAACTCCCAAGTGAGAGTGATAACACAGAATATTTGAATTGAACAATAATACTCCATTCATAAGTTGTAATTTCCACCACAGCAAGTAAGGGAAATACGATTGTAAATGTGGTAAACTGTGGATAATAATGTAGAGCAATGATGTGCTTCCAGGATTTTAAGTCATTCCATGAATAAAACCAACCTAGCATTTGTGGCCAGCTATGATTCCTTTTTTTGTTTGTTGTTCTTTAAGGGACTGGAAAGATGGCTATTGTTAAGAACATGGTCTGCTCTTACAGGGGGCCTAAGTCCAGTTCCCAGAACATATGAAGTGCCATATTACTACATGTAACTCTGGTACAAAGGGCATCAGATGCCTCCGGTGGCCTTCACATGGACCTGGCCCTATATGGACTTACTACCCTCTACATATGCCTAATTCAAATATATATAAACATCAAGTTTTTGTTAATTTTTTGTTGGTATTCATTAATATAAATGCCCTTTATAGTTATTATCTTAAATTAATTTTATTACAATCTGTTCATTTTTTACACATGTGTGTGAGTATTTTGTGTGTGTGTGTTTGTGTGTGTAAAGTGAAAGTTGTCAAGAAGGCATCTTTTAGGAGTTGGTTCCATCTCATTTCAAAGGGCTTCCTGCAATGAGTTCAGGTCATCAAACTTGTGACAAGAGATTTACCTGCTAACTCTTCTCATTGACCCTAAATATCTTTTTTTAAGATTTTTGTTATTTATTATGCATACAGTTCTCAGCCTGCATGTATGCCTGCACACAAGAAGAGGGCAGTGAATCTCACTATGGATAGTTGTGAGCCACCATGTGGTGTATGGAAATTGAACATAGGACCTCTGGAAGAGCATCACATGCTCTTAACTGCTGAGACATCTCTCCAACTCCTCAATTGTCTTTTTTATTTTTTTTTTATTATTTAATCTGTTTTGCCTAATGGCTCAGATTTCTTGCTAATTGCTCTTATATTTTTTATTTTACAATTTAATTTAATTTTACATGTCAGCCATGGATTCTCCCGCCCCCCCTACATTCTCCCCAGCCCATCCCCCATTCCCAACTCCTCCAGGGCAAAGACTCCCAGGCGGTGTGACACCTTGCACAGCCTTGAAGCAGTGGGAAGGGGCTTGGACCTGCCTAGGCTCAGTGTGCTGGGCTCCCTGACTCCCCATTGGGAGAACTCAATTTGGGGGATGTGGGGATGCAGGGTGCCTTGGGAAGGGGGGCTGGGGGTGGGATGAGGGAGGAGGAGGGTCTGTGGATAGTATGTGGAGTGAGTAGAAATTTTCCTAATAAAGAAAAAAGAAAAAAAAGAGTGCTTACAGCTCTTGCAGAGAACAAGAGTTTGGACTCAGCATCCATGAGGAAGCTTATACCTGTCTGTAACTCAAGGTCCAGGGGCTTGTATGCACTGTTTGGGCCTCCACAATCTCCTGCACATAAACTCACACAGGAATACATACATACATTCAAGGAGGATAAATGAATAACCAAAGATTTATAAAGACTCATGACTACAATCTAGTCTACATGTAGCTTTACAGGGATATAATCATCGGACAGATATAGTGTAGAATTCCCTCACAGGGCTGTTTGATTTTTCAAAACACTTTCTTTTACAAAATACTACCAGCAATAATTTTCCAGTGAGTCAAGGGTATATGTGAAGGCACAGGTTGTTATTTATAAGGACATTATTTTTGATTACATACATGTAAAACAAAATTAGGAAAGGAATAGATTTTACTTGTGCTGTAAAAGGACACAGAACTTAGTAGGTCCACAGACCCTCTTTAGCAAAACTGAATTCATGATAGAAGTGCCACTCAGAATATAAAACTCATCACCTAGCAGTACCACCTGCCAAATTGAAGCAAATGTCTAATCCATCATAGTCATTATAATTCTGGGAAAGTCTCAAAATGTATCAACTTTGCTTTTTATCTTCTGTGGATCTGCTTTTGGCTCACTTTTCTTGGTAACTGAAGTATGTCAACCCAGAACATGGTTCTTTTGCTTAAAATCTCACCCTGAGAAACGCTCAGTGCTACACTGGGGTCCTGCACATCAACTGTAGTTGACATCCAGCTAATGATGACTTTATTTGGCTTAAACCTATGTCTGAGCAGTCTTCTCTGGTGAATACCACACAGCAGTGCAGCACCCTTCCAGGCCCCTTTGAAAGTGCAAGGTGGATAGCAGAAGAAAGTCAATCTGAAGGATTTCTCCCTGCAGTCAACACTTACCTGTCTCATTGGAAATCTCATTTGCTGGGCAGGGGGTGCAATCAAAACAGCAGGCTGCCATTCCTTCTTGTTGGAATTTTCTGAATCCAGGGGGACAATCAACACTGCACACAGCAGAGCGCATCTGAGGAAAAGCAGACAGATGCTGGGCCAGGAGTTTGACTACTCCTTCAATATTTATAGCATCTCATCATGTTGAGAAGTTAACAAGTTTTCTTTCTATACATGACCTGAGTGAACACATTTCTTTCAGTACTTTGTACAAGACAAGACATGAATATATGAGAACAAATTGATGAAGTGTAGAGGTGCTTCTGAACTACTAAAAGTTCATGAAGATCTAGGAGCATATGTTGTGTCACCATTGGAATGCCTGAACTGAACTCCCTACCCACCCATTGTGTAGCTTCGTTTTTGTCAACTTGACACAAAGCAGAGCTACAAGAAAAAAGAAAAACTTAATTGAGAAAATGTCTCTGTCTAATTGGTCTCTGGTCATATTGGTGACCTAGTTTTTAGTTGCTCATTAATTCTGGGAAGCACCACCACACTTGGTTCAATTTCTGAATTTAGTGGAAATGCTTTGAGGTTCTCTCCATGTAGTACAATGTTTTCTATGTTGTTTTACAGAAACTTATTTTGTGAAAAAATGTCTTTTCTATTTTTCAAATGTGTTTTTTTGCTTTCCCTGAAGGGATTCTGGACATTGCTCAAGACCTTTTTAGTATCTTTTTCATGAGGATATAATTTCTATCTTAGTGTATATTTATGTGACATATTATACTTGATTGATTTGCACATGTTGAAACAGCCTTACATCCCTGTAATAAAGTCATCTTGTGTATAGGGGTTGATCTTTCTGATCTGCTGTTCAGACCTGTTTGCCAATATTTACTTGAGAATTTCTCTATCCATTTTCATTGATTGAACTACAATTTTCTTCTTTCTGATTCACTTTACCTGGAATGGTCTTTTTTTCTTTACTGCTGAGACTCTGTTCTTCCTTATGAGCACAGTGTTTTCCTTCTGAGAAACAGAGTATTGTGTTTTTTTTTAATTTCCTTGTCTGTGTCCTTTGATTAGAGAGTTGGATTATTCATTCAGTTACTAATGAAAGTTATTTGGTGATTATTGTCAATCTGTGTGTTTGTAAGTTTTTATGTATTTCAAACCTTTGATTTTCTGTCTAGTGATCTAGTGTAGTCTACATATACCTGTGACATCTACTGTTTAACTGAATATTCAGTGTGAAGGAGTATGAAGTGTAAAGATACTCTGGAAGTGTCTTCCTTAGTGATGCTCCAGTAACTATATATTCCTGCAATTTATGTTCATCATTACAAGTTTTTCTTTCTCCCTGAAATTATGAAGGACAGCTTTGCTGGGTATCATAATTGAAGTTGGAAATTTTGTCTCTGTTTGAAACACATAACTGATCCTTCCTCCTTTTAAAGTGTCTATGAATATAGCTACTGTCATTATGATGGGGACTTTCAATGAAATTGACCTTCTCTCTTGTAACCGGAAATTCCTCTTTGTTCTGCATAACTGAGATTTTAAGTAATCTTCAAAAGGGGCAGGTCCTTTACTAAACCTGTCTGTTAGGCACTGTGCCTGCCTCCTATATCTGGATGGCCATATTTCCTCAGCATTTGGTAAAATTTTGGCTGTTGTTTTATTAGAAATACCTTTGGTCTTTTCACATGTTGTCCTGCTCTTGTGCCTGTACTTTCTTAATTTGGTCTTTTACTGATGTCCCCTAAGTCTCTTGTGTTTTCTTCATCCTTCCTTATTGTTTTATCTTTGTCATAGTTTGAATTATAAATCATCTATCTTGTTTCAAGTCCTGAAAGCCTGACTTCTACTTGAGACATGTTCAGAGAAAGATGTTTTATACAATTTGTTGTTGGAATTGTTGTGTCATTCATTTTCAGAATGTTAGTCTGAATTCCTCACTGTTATTGTAACTTTACTGAATTTTTGTCACATCTTCTCTCAATTTCCTATTGTTTCCAAGTGTTTGTGAACTACTTGAATTGTCCTTAGAGGTAATTTATATGCTCTTTGATTTCCTGGAACATTCTTTTCTTTTTTCATTTTTATTAAGAAATTTTCTATTCACTTTACATACCAACCACAGAACCTACCTCTTCCCTCTTCCCATCCCCTAGCCTTCACTCCCAAGCCACCCTCCATCCCCACATTTTCCAAATCAAGGTCTCCCATGGGTAGTCAGCAGAGCCTGGCAAACTCAATGAGGCAAGTTCCAGCCCCTCCCCACTGCACCAAGGCTGTGCAAAGTGTCACACCCTAAGAACTGGGCTCCAAAAAGCCTGCCCATGAACCAGGGACAGATCCCAATCCCCCTGCCTGGATGTCCCCAAAACAGTTCAAGCTAAACTACTATCTCCCATATCCAGATGGCCTAGTCTAGTCCTATGGGAGCTCCATAGCAATTAGTCCACAGCATGAGTTTCTACTTGTGTGGCTGGTCATCTCTGCATGTTTTCCCATCATGATCTTGATGTCCTCTGCCCACAGAATCCCTCCTCTCTCTAATTGATTGGATTCTCAGAGCTCTGCCTGGCGCCAGGCCGTGGATCTCTGCTTTTGCTTCCATTAGTCGGATAAAGGCTCTATGATGACAAGTAGATTATTCCCTAGACCAGTCACCAGAGTAGACCAGTCCAGACACCCTCTTGACCATTGCCAGTAGTCCAAGAAGAGGTCATCCTTGTGAATTCCTGACAGCTCCTCCAGCACCCTGCCTCTTCTTATTCTCATGATGTCTTCATTTATCATGGTATCTCTTTCCTTGCTCTCCCACTCTGTCCCTGTTCTGGAACATTCTTACAATTATTGTTTGAAGTCTTTGTTTGGTGTGTCATTGAGTTCACTGTCACTTAAGGCTATGAGTGTATCATTTGCAATCCTGCTGCCTCACTGTTTGCAAGTTTCATTTCTGCATTACAATTTGCATATCTAGAGTATGACACATATTGGATTTGTTTTTTAGTCCTCTCTATTCCTTTTGGTTGATGTTTTTGTAATATTCCTTCAAGTTAGGCCTGGTAGAAGCAGACTTGTGATTTCATTGCTCTCCTCTGATCTGGTGGTACAGGCTATTAGCTAAAACTTCTCCCCATTTGGCTGTTCTCTGAGCATAATTTTCTCATCACTGTGAAAATAGAATATTAACTCTTGATTTAACTCTATCTGATCAACTTGAGATATCACTTCAGATTAAGTTTGCACACTTTCTGGAAGTAAACCCCTTTCAAACTCAACACACAACATTGTAGTAGGCAATGTAGTTCAGATACTATAAAACCAGACACATCGGAATCAATACCTATGATATATCTGGGGACACAGAATGGGATATTTTATTTACAAATTTTCTCAAAACCAAATTATGATAACTATGAGTGCCTGTCCAATCAAATAAGGAAATAATACAAATCTTTTTGTTTGTTTTTCATTTGTTTGTTTGTTTATTTGTTTAAATGAGTTATGCAAGAATTAAGGCACAAAGAAATGCTCTTTAATGAAGGATTACTTTAGAAATTATGATTCAGGGCTGGAGAGGTAGTTCAGCAACCTATCATACTTGCTGTTCAATCCCCCAACTCCTATATTTAGGCTCAAAATTGTCTTCAGTTCGTGGGTATCATAATCCCTCTCCGGGCATACTTACATACCTAATACTCATACGGAACAGATATATACAGGCAAAACATCCATATACATAAAAAGTCTAAAAAAACAAATTATAATTAATAAAATATCTAAGGTGGCCCATGAAAATGTGAATGTATTGTTACACAAGTAGGAAGTTTAGGACCTCCTAATCAATGTACTTGAATAAAATTACAGATTATAAATTAATGACTTGCATATCTGTTCCTAGTTCCAAATTTTTCCTTACAAATACCTTCAGTCTTTTCAGAGTGTGGATTAGAGATTCAACTGAAGAGAAGAAAAACAATGGGCAGCAATTAGAATAGTACCAAGAGAATATTGATAACTTTACTGGGAATAATATCAAATGTTGGTCATATCTAGTTTTGTATTTGCTTATAAATCAGAGTGTTTCTGATATGATAAAAATATATCATATGTGTGTCTTAGATTTTCAAAAACTTACCAAAAAACATACTTTAACAATCTGAAGGGAAGAAATATCATCTAGAAGTTTAAAATTATGTCTTTACATGATCATCCATCTAATTTCACTAAGTCACAGGAAAACTCAAATGGCCTCACTTGAGAGTGGTTACAACTGTGAGGTGTGCATCAGTACATTTTAGTCAGACCCACCTGTCTAGTTCTTTTCTTTTTTCATTTTTATTAAGAAATTTTCTATTTGATTTAACTCTATCTGAGCAACTCTATCATATCTTCATATAAATGGAGCTGTTGACCATGTGGAAAATATGGCTTAAACTCTCCTATTTTCACCTTAAGTCCAACACCATGAGGAAAATTATAAATGTAGTAAATGCCATAGTCAGCTTGCAGTTTTTCTTTCTGATTCATATTTATTACATCTCCAGCAGGATTAACAAAGTGCATATTCTGCAGAAATAGGCAAAGCTGAAAGATAAACAACATTCTTTATTCTATATTCCTTTATATTAAGTCTAAAAATGATTTTATTTCATCCTAAGGCAAATTTATTGAAGGTGCCCAAGAGAAACTCAATGAAAGCATGTGAATAAATAAAGTTATTGTGTTCCTAGAATTTTAGTTCTCTCAGGGGAAACCATCAAACACAAACACAGACATACACATAAACATCAAATATAAATATGCACCATACACACACACACACACACACACACACACACACACACACAAACACTTCCACAAAGACACCCATGCAGAGGCACACACATAATACAGCCACACTCATTCACACACATACACACTAACACACACATACAGACAGACCTAAAGAATCAAACCCAGACACAGAAACACAGGCACATAAAGATACAAAACACACAGAAAGACACACACTAATACAAACATTCACAAAGAGACATATGTACACACAACAAATATATGCTGATATACACAGTCACGCACAAACACAGGAGAGAGATACATATGCAAAGAAGCACATCTATACACAACCATACAAAGGCACAGAAATGCATTTAGACACTAAAAAGATACAATACACATACACAGAAAAAATCATAAAGATATACAGACAATCAGATACAAATATACTCATACACAGGTACAAAAGTAGGTATTGAACTGAATCTCAGCACTATTTTCTTTGATACTGCTCTCAGAAAAATCAAGAGGGATAAGGTCTCCAGAGCCTACAGTGGGGTCAGAATCAGTTGAGTACACTTATACAAACCATCCCTTATAGTGACTATCACATATATGATAAATATTGGTTTCAGCCTGTGAGAGACTCTTTAAAGATTATAACATTGATGACACCAAGTACCATCCATTGGAAGATACAGTACCTGTGAGCAGTCAGAATCCAGTGCTGTGAGAGTATCGATTGGCTGGTTTTCTGCTTGTTGAAGAAGCATTTCATGGAGAGAATGGGCCATAGCATACACAGCATTGTATACATCATAACCATCATCACTAAAGGCCATGTCAAAAATCTGTAGCATTAACCATTCCAGTGAGACATTAGATGAGCAGTTCTCCAGCGTCTTACAGTTAGATGTGGAGGCTTCACAGCTAAAGTACATCCACTCCAGTCCTGCCAGTGTTATGTCTGTGTATTTGGAAGGGTTCAATGTCTGAACAAAATTTTTAAGACCAAAAATCTCAGCATGATGGTGTGCAAAAGCAAGAGTCCCATGGAATGAATCAACTGTGAAGTCTCTCTTACTTGTAGTGACATCCCACTGTGAGGTGGTGACCCATATTCTCTGTATACCCTGTGATACCCACATTCTAAAGCATACAGCTAGAGTACTGTCTGTGTCACCATAAATGGTAACAACATTTGTGGATGATGTCTCAATTTGGTTGTTATACATTTCAGCTCTTGACATGTATAATTCCATGTTGACTGGGATCACAATCACAAAAGCTAAGCAGACTCTTTGGATTTCAGTTTCTCCTCTCAGATCTGAGAGAAATTGGAGACTCTGGTCATCATCTGAGATGGCCAGCCCAACCCAGTTCCAGTTAAAGTGAATCATCAAAGAGACCCTGGCCAGGGCCAGGGCTGTGTCCTTGGCGGCCATCTGATACAGATTGGGAAACTGTTCATGATCACTCAGGATAGAATTGAAAGGTCCATAGGTGAGCTAAAGGACATAAAACATAGCATGAGGTAGAGGATTGTCAGAAATCTCAATGGAAGACCTGAGGTGTGTGAAGCACCAGCTTGAAATGACAGGAAGACAGTTTTCCCTATTATCACAGTTATACTACACTATTGGAAACCTGAAAAAAATCACCTTTCTACAATTTGTTCAAGGAAAATCCCCTTGAATGCTAATTCTTCTTCTCATCTATATATCAACTTGTAGCTGGAGAGTTTCTCTCCAGGTCCCTCCAAGTGGGCTGTTGGACTGCCTGAGCTTTTTGGGACCTGAGAAGCTCTCCAGCTACAAATGGAGCCCAACTGGTTGGCAAGAGTTTCCACGTAAAACCTGACAAAAAAGATTCTAAAATGGAGCTAAAACAGCTTTCTAGTTGTCTCTCTAAAGTTAGTTGCAGTCTGTATGTTTGACTGGCAGTATGGTAGGAATGAGGCATCTCCATTTGGCACATTATGCTGCTTGGTGGATTTAATCTTTGCTGTTCAAAAAAAAGGTTTCTGGACTACATGCCACTTTGATCAAAACAGGAACCAATTGTTTCTAAGAGTTGATGGCTCCCAGAGCTGCTGGTAAACATACCACCACCATGTCGAGAAGCTGAGGTACATGGAGCCACAAACCACCGCCACAGTGGCCATTTCAGTCTTACAAATGCTGCAGTTTAAAACAATAGATTCATAACAAGACAGATTCAGATGTAATAAGACTTTAAATGCTTTACAATGTGTATAAAAATGTGCGTAGTCTTAAGTGATAAAAAAAAGAATATATACAGTTATATAAAGAAATAGTTTTTAAAAATAAAGTCTTTAAAGAGACAGTAAAGGTAGTATTAAAAATAAGCCATATAAAGATGGATATTACACAGAGAATCTGGAGTATGTTGTCTTTGGGATTTCTAACTGCAAAAAAATATTTGATCACAAAAGCTCTTGAGTTAAACCAATATGTATATTTTAAAGATACTGTGACTTCAAAATTTGGATAAGGATATGTTGCTTTGTAAAGGAGGCTCTGCTTTTGTTTCCACAGAAAGCAAGAGGATATGGATTTGTTCCAGATTAAGATACATCAGGTTTGACCAGCCAAGACCCCCTGAAAAGTTTCCGATGACACCATGGCCCAGATGATTCAACATCCAGAATGGTTTCAAGGCAACTGGCTCAGACGATACACCCTCTCAGACTACTCCATAATCCTAAAATTTTCTTTGTGTCCCCATAAGATACAGCGCCCCCCTCCAGCAGGAAGTAGTAAGAGAAGCTATGCCAAAACTCCCAAATATACCAAGCTGGCTTTGGAGATGGAATTGGCTCACTCCTTCTCTAAACCCAAACATATTGCTTAAAAAAAAGGTTAAGAAATTCTTTTGTCCCATATCAGAAGAGCCCTCTGGTGTGGGACAGAGAAAAACAATATTTTTATTTAAATCAGGTTGATTATAAATGTGATTTTAAAGAAGAAAAGGGGATATGATATAGATATGATAGGATGAAAGGGTACATTATTGAATCTACTTTTAAAGATCAACTTGTTTAAAATATTTCACATTGCTATGGATTTTAGTTTATTGATACAAGTTTAAACTTAATTTTGTTATACTGTACATATATTTCTATTCTTGTTTGAGGTATTAGGTTTATGTAACTCATATAAATTTTAATGGATAATTAAGAAATTCAGATTAATAATTAGTTTTCTATGATAGTCAAACTTATAGTCACATTGTTTTCTAGGTATACATAGATATAATTCAATTAGGTAGGTAATCTTCAAACACTTCAAAGACGTATAGAATATGGCATTGAAAATGTTTTAAAAATTTAGACTTTCTGGACAATGAGACATGTCTGCTCCTGGCAGCACCAATTTACTTCAGAGAGGAGGATGGGCATCGAAGACACTCCATATGAAGTTTATCTTCACCTTGGCAAAAATAGCCATTTGGGCAAGAAACTGTTCTTGCCTGGACTGCTTGATCAACTGGACATGCAGAACCCATAGGAACATGACCACTGAACTTTGCTTGGCGAAATGGTCCTTCAGGTTCCTGCTTCACAGAGGAAACTGCCACACATTCTATAGGACACTGAGAAAAGTGACTGAGAGACTCTAGGCCTGTGGGCTGAAGACAGATGCCTCAAATTTACAAAGGAACATTAGGTGACTGTCCAGGCTGCCAGCTGTCTCTGTCTACCCTGCAAGACTCCAGAAAGTTGCTTGCATCCTTCTCCTGTTTCTCAGGTAATAGTCTATCCTTCTGGGGTCTTTGATGTAGTTGAAGACTAGATAGTTATAATTTCCTCAGTTATGATGAAAGATAAGTTAGATATAAAACCTTAGACTCACAAATATAAGATAGATAGGATATCTTCTTTAATATTGTAACTGTAATTTTTGTTTGATAATTGTTTTGTTATATGTAATTTTACTATGTTAAAGTTAAAACCTTCCTTTTTGAAAAAAAAAAAGAAAAAGGGGAAGGGCTGTGGATGATTGATTGATAAATAAAACACTGATTTGCTGTGGGATGTTCCGTATGGCAAATGTGTTGCTAATTAGTCAATAAATAAAACACTGATTGGCCATTGGCTAGGCAGGAAGTGTAGGCGGGACAAGGAGGAGAATAAAGCTGGGAACTGGAAGGCTGAGTCAGAGAGACACTGCCAGCTGCCACGATGACAAACAGCATGGGAAGATACCGGTAAGCCATGCACAAGCCATGTGGCAAGGTATAGATGAATGGAAATGGATTAATTTAAGCTGTAAGAACAGTTAGCAAGAAGCCTGCCATGGCCATACAGTTTGTAACCAATATAATTCTCTGTGTTTACTTGGTCGGGTCTGAGTGGCTGTGGGACTGGCAGGTGAGAGAGATTTTTCCTGACTGTGGGCCAGGCAGAAAAACTCTAGCTACACTGATTGGCCAGTAGCCAGGCAGGAAGTATAGGTGGGACTAGCAGAGAAGAGAACTGAGAGAACAGGAAGGCAGAGAGGAGGAGACTCCAGCCTGCCATCCAGGGAGGATCATGTAAAGGCAACAGGTAAAGCCATGGAACACATGGTGATATATAGATTAACATAAATGGGCTGAATATAAGAGGAAGAGCTAGACAGTGGTAGGATTGAGCTAATGGCCGAGAAGTTTAAATGATATAAGCATCTGTATGTTGATTTTATAAGTGGGCTACATGACTTGGCAGCACCTGGAGAGAAAAACTCTAGCTACATCAACTAATGAATTGTGAATGTCCCATTGAGTGCATGATTAATCACACTTGAAACTTATTTACACAAATGTGAAGCCAATCTCCCCCTCATATCCTCCTTGGTATCAGGCTATGCCAATTAAGGAGAAAATTTCCATTCTTTCCCACCCAAACAACCTCACCTGTAGATATCTGTAGAGCTGGAGAATTGGAGTCACCCTCAGAGATGTTGCTAACATTGGTTCTGTAATTGCTACTATACATTTGGTCTGATATTCACAGATGTGGTTAAGGAGAAAAATATGCATTTCTGCAAACCTGTTTATGAAATTTTGAAGTCTTTGTTTATCATCATAATTGTTATGGAAGAAGACAAATATAAGAGATACATGTGGTAGAAGATATAAACTCCTGTTGATTTCTTTCACAGCAAAAGCAAAAGGCAGAACAAACTGGTAGTTTCGAGTTGGTATTCTGAAAATAAAGGCCCAGGGTTCAGTATGGATAATGCTCTATAGATGAATGCTTTGTAGTTAATACAAGGACTATCATGCATTTCATGTCTTTCCAGATATAGCTTGACAAATTCCCCAGTGTTGTAAGGTTGGAAAAACACGAGATGCTTGGGAGCTTGAAAAAAAAAACCTAAAAATTTAATGGGAGTGGTTGTCACAAAAATAAGAAATGTGTTCTTGTCCACTTTGACAGAGAATTTCACCTGGCTGTATGAGCACTGGACGTACATTTTATAAAAGATATATGTGTGTGTATCTGCAGGGGACTTGAGAATGCAGTTCTCATGGGGACCAGAAGAGGAAGCAGGATCCTTCAGGGCTGGAATTTTAAGTGGTTTTTAAGGTGCCTGCCAACATGGGTGGTTGAAACTGAACTCAGGTTCTTTAATAGCACAGCAAGTGTTCTTAACTGTTGAACTGTGTCTACAGCCACAGTGTATTAATTCTTTCTATATTCTAGATATTCTTCAGTCTCATATAGACAGTAGATATTTTTCCATCTGTTTGTAGGCAGCCTCTTACCCAGCTCATAATTTTTTTAATGCAGACAAAATTAATTTTATGCAATCATAGTTGTTAGTTTGTGGTCTTATTTCCTGTATTATTTGATATCTTTAAGTGTTTTCTCCTTGTTGTCTTTTTCAGTTTCATGTTTTCTGGACTTACACTAAAGTCTTTGATCCATTTGGACTTGATTTTGAAGCAAGACAATGGTTGGAAGATACTTCTTTTCAACCTCTGGATGGCAGGTTTTCCACTAGCATTTCTTGAGCAGATTGCCTCTTCTCCATTTTAAATGTGGGGGGATCGCCTACTATTAAACTGTATTTTTTCCTAGAGTGTACTTTGGTAATGATTTTCTCCTCTCCTAATTTCTTCTGGGTCCTCCCCAATGATGACCCTTTCCTCCTGCTGGATCCAACCTTGGTGAAGGAGGGGTGCCAGGTCTCACTGCAGCTTGATAAACCATGGCTCAAGATATTCATGGGATACCTGCCTGTACCTCAACATAAACAGTAGAAGGAGTGGATGGTGAGGCCTGGGAGAATAAAGGAGGGGGAAATGGGAAGAGGAAATGGAAGGGAAGCTTTGGGTGGAATGCGAAATCAAGAAAATAAATAAATAAAATATAATAAATATAAAAAAGAAACAGACAAAAAAAGCCCAAGGGAGGCAAAATAAGACAAAAAGTCTACAAAAATGCCATTCTGTCCATTTTGTGTTATCAAACTACTCTTGTGCACAGGACTGGTCCTAAAGTGTGTCTAATAATATTCTCAGTGAGACTCCACTGGAGAAAAGAGATTTTACCTTTCAAAGCAGGTAGGAGAATAAAGATGGAAGAAACAAAGAACACAATAAAGAGCAGATAGAATGATGAGCATCTGCCCGTGTGTGTAAAGTTATTGTAGATATCTTTCACATTTCCCTAGCTCCTGAGAAGCAGTTTCTCAGATGACCCTGGATGGGGGCTGGGATTGGTACCTCGATTCCTACAGCACGGCTCATTATGGTCCAAACCATCCCTGGGCAGATAGACCAAGACTGTACAAGACAGCAAGTTGAGCGAGCCATGGAGAGCAAGCCAGTAGACAATGTTCCTCCATGGTTCCTGCCTCTGTTCCTGCTTAAGTTTCTGACCTGTCTTTCTTCAGTGATGGACTGTAATCAGGACAGGAAAGCAAGATAAAACATCTCCTCTACTACTTTCTTTTGGTCAGTGATTTATAACAGCAACAAAGCAAACACTTTAATAATATTTATGACAAGGAACCAACAATGTAATAAACAAAAAGAAACTATAGCTATTTCTGCTAAAAGCAGGAACAAGATAAGGGCATCCATATCTTCCGTTCTGAGAATGAGGATGGGAGAGAATTATAAAAGATGTTGTAGTTAGGGTTCTTTATTGCTGTGAAGAGATGCCAGGACCATGGCAACTCATAAATAAAAAACATTTAGTTGAAGTGGCTTGCTTATACTTTCAGTGGTTCACTCCATTATCATCAGAATGGGGAGCATGACAAAACACAGGCAGATGTGGTGCTAGAGCTGAGAGTCCTACATCTTGACTCAGAGGCAACAGGAACTGAATGTCACACTGAGGGAAGCTTGAGAAAAGAGCCATCAGAGACTACCCCCACAATGGCATACTTTTTTCAATAAGGCTACACTTCCTGATAGTGCCACTCACTTTGGGGGCCATTTTCTTTCAAATTATCACAGAAGGCAACTCTGGTTGGCCAGGAACATACTATGCAAAACATGCTATCCTCAAAACCACACAGTTCTGTCTGCCTCTGCCTCTGCCTCCTGAGTGCTAGGATTAAAGTAGTTCACCACTATATCCATGTTATTTCTCCAGCATTTTATGCTATGTGGTGATTGAAGTCTTAGCCAAAGCAAAAGGACAAGAGATGACATACAAGGGATGTAAATAGGAAAGCAAGAAGCCAAAGTTTCCTCCCTTGAAGAAGATATGCTTCCGTTGTGGAATATTATTTTTGGATGTGCTACATTTATTTATGCTAGGGAACATTTGTTTTAATAATGCAAAGTTGTGTTGCATGATTTTATGTTGCATTTGTTTAACCCTGTGAAGCTGTGTTGCTATGCCTGTCTAAAACACTTGGTTGGTCTAATAAAGTACTGAATGGCCAGTAACTAGGCAGGAAAAAGTATAGACAGGGCTGGCTGGCAGAGAGGATAAAAAGTAGAAGAAATCTAGGAAGAAAAGAACAAGAAGCAAAAAAAAAAGGAGGAGAGGAGGACTCAAGGGGCCAGCCACCCAGCTTCGCCTCAAGTCATGGAGTAAGAAGTAAAGAAAGAAATACAGAAACAGAGAAAGACAAAAGCCCAGAGGCAAAAGGTATATGGGATATTTAAAGTTACTGAAAGCTGACTAGAAAGAGGCCAAGCTAAGGCTGGCTATTCATAAGTAAGAATAAGACTCTTTGGAAGTCTTATTTGGAAGCAAGTTGGCATGTCATGCAAATAGTAAAAGGAAATCACTAAGACACTCCTGTATTTGAGAACCTAAACACTCCAGAGAAAATGGTTTCATCAAAATGGCAGAAAGCAAAATTAACACAGAACTAATTTGCTTCCCTATGTACAAAGAACACATTTGCTGAGAAAGAAATAAGAAACCCTCATTAGGGGCTGGAGCGAGGGATCAACAGTCAAGAGAACTGGCTTCTCTTACAGAGGACCTGGGTTCAATTCCCAGCACTCACATGGGAGCTCACAACTCTCTGTACTTCCTGTTCCAGGGGATCTGACACCCTTACACAGACATATACATAGGCAAAATACATGTACATAAAATACATGTACATAAAATACAATGTACATAAAATAATAAAAATTAAATTATTTAAAAAAGGAAACCTTATTCACAATTGCCTCAGAAATATGGTGGAATAAACTTAATAAAAATCTGAAGAACATCAATGATGAAAAGTTTAAAATAATGAGGAAATTAAGTATGTCATTAGAAGATGGGGAAACCTTCCATACATATAAATTGAAATAGTCAATACTGTGAAAATGACTACATTAAAAAATTAATCTAGAGACTTAGAGTTGACACCTAGAGACATTTACTGCCATTCTTTGTATAAAGAGAAAGAGAGAGGTGAAATTTGTATGATAAAAAATATCATTGATGGGCATAGCAGCCCTGACCAAAAAGAATAATGTTAGTTACATACATCACACAATACTGGCACAAACAGGTTTTTACATCAATGGTTTAGACTTACTCAACTAACAAACAAAATTCTGCACACATACAACTTTAAGAAATGATGATTAGGTGATCTTACAAGATGGCCTAAGGTGATGTGATTGAGAAACAACTGCCAGCAATTCTCAGAACAAAATGTGTGTAGTGTCACTATTGGTAAATTTGCAGGCATACTTAGTAAAATTACTGAAAGAGATACAGAGGTAAATATAATGTAACTGTCAGAGAATAAAATATTTAGACATAAAAACATCAGACACATACATATTTAAAGTAGCAGAGATGACCCTCCCAGTTCTCAAATGTTGACAGCTACCACAGGCAGCTCCTGACACTATAGCAAGTGAGAAGGGGAGTAAGCAGCCACCATTATAAGTGATATCCTAGCTTTTTCAGGATGAAAACACAACATTTGAAATGCAGACATTCCTTTTTGACTTTGAAGATAGAGATAGATCTGGCCTTTGCAATCGCTAAAAGCCTGTGACTGTGCATGTGTTCAAGTGAGGGAGGACAAAGGACACACCCAAGTACCTCACAGTAGACAGATCTCATACATCTTCTCATCACAGCTGTAGAGGTGTGGAGTGATCACATACAGAGTATCTGAAAGCTTAACTAAATGGCTACATGGATACTCTCCCCAGTGAGGCGTGGCACAAATATTAGTGACCCTGTATCTGCGCAAGGAGTCACACACTGATAAACATGACATTAGCAAAGTCAGGAAGAGACTTGAAATGCACCTTGTGACTGCTGAACTCATTGTGGTAGTCTGGAGTTTCCTGTCTTAGGACACCACTGTCTACCTCACAATGGCACCTGTGAAAAGAAAGGCTGCCTATGGTAGAACAAAGTAAAGAATTCTGTCTTTCACTTGGCTCTCAGCCTTGTAAGTGGAGGCTAATTGGAAGAAAAATTAATGTCTCACTGTTTGATTGTGGGAAAACAGTGATTATTAAAAATCAAAACATATTTTGCATCAGTTATTGGTGATAAGGTAGAAAGAAAAGGACAGAAGCTCACAACAGTGCTCTGCCCATTCACACCCCTATCATGCATTATATATCATGACATTTACATGAAAAATGAAAAACACTTATGGCACATCCAGAACAAAGCTGAAGTTCTCTTTTTTCACAGGGTTCTGAACTGCAGCAAGGAAAAATATACAACTTCTCACCACATCTTCATGCTTGTCTTCATTCTCTTTCATTCTCCAAAAACACTTGGGGTGAGTAAAACTGGACATGAGGAGGAGGATGTTCATGAGCCAGAAGAAGAAATTCAAAGGGAGCATCAGGTTCTGCCTCCAAATCACTAAGCCCATAGTGTGGATTGTGGATGCAGACCAGTTTATCAAATGGATACCCATGTATACATATCTGCTTTTATGTATGCTGCCCACTGGAAAGGTCACTTAAGTGGATGAGATGCTTTGCTTTACAGATTGTTCCACTACCCTTGAGAAATGACAAGCAGTCTCTCTCCTAGGACTCTGCAGTTGAGGTCCACAACAGAGGTAAAAACATTAGTTGGAAAATATATCGGAAGACATCTCAGCCTCAGGTCCTATGACATCAACTCATATCCCTGGGTATTGAGGTCCATGGGAGAAAGCAATGTTGGGCAGATTGGTCCCAGGACAGTGTCAATGAGTAGTTTGTTTGAACACCTTTAGAAATGATCTCAGCAGAATATGAAGGTAAAGATTTGAAATGACCCATGACAATTAGCTCATGTGGACACACTGTGTGTTCTATACCCAAGTGCAAATCAGAGAGCCTCAGCCTACCTGTACAGCATCCACAATGCATAGATCATGAGCAGTATGGAACATGCTACATCAGTCACAGAGACCATATAACCAACCAGTATCCCTGCTCTCCGTTGTGTGAAGCTCCAATAATCAGGTCAAACCTATAAATTCCTTGTCTTATACTGTGTCCAGAGATGCCCAGACCTTCATTCTCCATGAGAAACTAAGTTGAGTATTTGAGTTATGAAACATGAACTCCTTCTCTGATGTCAAGTTCCTTCTGATGACATATTTCTTCAACTTTATCCTTCATTTTTGCTTTTATTAGAATCCAGTAGCGACTCCAAAGCAGCGTTGTGTTTAATAGCATAGAACCCATTAGTAACTGGGAATAAAGCCTGTGTTCAATGTGTAGGCTGTGCTTATTCCATTGTTATGCTCATATATTTTTAGCTGCATTCTAGAATATGTATTGCCAGTGGGAGAGCTAATTAATGAGTGTGGGATGAGGAAACACCTTTAGATGATATGGACTACAGAGCAAGCAGCACAAATGTAGGGCAATTTCTTGGTGTGGAGAATGGTAGATGTTATTTAGTACTTGAGGTGAGGTACACAGGGCTGGTGTTTTCTGGATCTTGTGGAATATTTAAAAATCATCATTTAACACCTGCATGGCCCCTGGTTCTACGATGAGCTGCCTAAGACTAAGATGTGGATATAGACAAATGTGATGGGAGTAGATGTTCATATGAAAATGAGAAAATTCATGTTTCAAAATTGAATCTGTATTGATCACAGCAATCAGGACTAATGCTTTCTTTATACTAATTATTGTTAGTTTTTAAATTACTGCATAATATAATGGGATTTAGTGTGGCATTTTCATATGTGTGTACCAGTGTGTCAGGAGCCAAGTAGCCTAACTGATTCTCATGGGAAAAAGCTGTGTACCCAACCTTCTGTTAACAGTTTCAATAGCAACCATTTTTCAACGAAACCACAGTATGTACCTTTTGATCTACTCCCTGAAACATAATGGTTTGCTGTATGGTCCGTTGATCAAGCCCTGGAACAAAGAGACCTTTTCCTGAACCCTACCTTACCCTAACTTCCTCCTAGTAACTTTCCATACCCCTATCTACTTCTCCTAGCTCCTAGCACATATAAGCCTGACTCCCCTTGCAATAAACGAGACCTTGATGCAACTCAGACTGACCTTGTCTTCCTTTAGGCGCCTGGTCTCCTTTCTCTCTCACCCCCATTGATCTTACAGGAGGTGCCTCCTCGCGTCTCATCAAATAACCTGGCCCGCGGGACGGGTCACCAGTGTACTTTACTGGTGATTGCTCCTTTATTACCCGCATTTGACACTCATTTACTAGTGATTTTCTTACTCAGCACACGTAGCTGCCTTCTGAGTTCATGTCATATGTGTGTATCTGTTCCATATGAGAGAATATGTGGTAAAATTGCACAATAGAGTGTTATTCAGCTCTTTAAAAAAATGTTATCATCACCTGGGCAATGGTGGTGCATGATTTAATCCCAGCACTCAAGAGGCAGAGGCAGAGGGATCACTGTGAGTTCATGGCCAGCAAGGTCTAAAGAGCAAGTTCCAGGACAACCAGAGGTACACAGAAAGACCCTGTCTCAAAAAATGAAACAAAAACAAGAAAATGGGATTATGAAATTTACAGGCAAATGGATAGAACTAGAAAAAAGAAACATCTTGAGTGAGGTAACCTAGGCTCAAAACGATAAATATGATATGTGTTAACTTATGTGTGAGTATCAGCCACTAGAAAAATGATAACCAACTTATAATCCATAGATCCAGAGAGGTTAGGTATAGAAGAAGGCTCTGGGAGAACACATGACTCTTTCAGAGGTGGGAGAAATGGAATAGATTTTATGGGTGGACTCGGGGGTCAGGGACTGAAATGGGGTGTCAGGTGGGCAGGGTGAAGAGAAATGGGTTTGAGGAAGGGAATCTGGGGAGAGACTGCTGGAATGGAGGAGCAGTTGATAGATGGTATAGAAACCTAGTGCATTGAAGACTTTCTAAAATACATGAAGGGGATCCTCATGAGGTCTCCTGATAATGGGTAGATTGAGTCCCAACAGGCTTGGCCATCTCTTGTTACTAAACAATGTAACAAAAATCTTTTTTTGATATTTACTTTATTGGGGTTGTAACACTGAATTTGAAGTATCCTCCAGGTATGCCAAAAGTCATACAGACCTGCTCAGCTCATCATTGACTCTTTAGTTTAGTAAAAAAAATTTGGACTTTATAATAATTACAGTTTCATCCAGTGGAAATAACAAATAATTTTATTTTTTCCCTTCACAATCAAACTTTCTTTTCATTGCCTGATTAAAGTAGAGTGTTGGGTAAAAGTGGAGATAATGGGAACTCAGGTTCTATCTCAGGTACACCAAGTTGTTTTTGGTGTTAACATTTCATCATTTAGCATGACAATCTTTCTGGTAGGTGTTTTATGAAAAATTAAGAAATCAAACTCTTAAGATTTAAATTTTTTATTATTTTTTAATTTGTGTGTATACGTGTGTGTTTGTGTGTGTGTTCATGCATGCATGCATTTGTGTGTAAATACAGACACTTAAAGTGAGGGTGTGGAAGTCAGAGGATAGTTCTCAGAATCTATTCTCTCCTGTCACTGTGGGATCCTGGGGTTGGTCTCAGAGCCTCAGGTCTATCAGTGTCTCTTGCCACCGAGACATCTTTCCGGCCATGGTATAAGTTTTTACTACATTTGCTGTTGTTACTAAGAAGTGGAGTTGATCAGGTAAGATGGCAGTTTAAAAGCTGTGCTAGAACTAGCAAATGATTCTAGTTGGGGAAACAAAGGGACCAGGAATATTTCATCACTCCATCAGCTGCTTCTCCAGTCCCTAGGATATAATTACTCACTATCCCAGTATCCATGGTTGCAGTGCTCGTTGCCAACAAGAGTCTGAAAATATTTAATGGAAAAATCCCAGATATAAGTCATTCTTGAGTTCCAAGTTAGTGTCATTTTAAGTAGCATGATAAAATACTGTGTCTTTTCATTCTTTCTTACTTGAGACATGAATTACTCTGTCCAACATGTCCATATTGGACATACTACCCACTAATTAGCATCTTGGCTGTTAGACTGATGGTCATGGTATCTGAATGTTTGTGTTCATGTAACACTTACTTCAAGTTTTTATTTGAGAAAAATCAGAGTGGTTGGACATTTCCATGTCTATTTATCTAGTCCTTAATTTTTTTTATGTGGTTATATTTGTATATTTTCTCTTCTGAGAAATCTAATTCTACTCATAAAGGAAAGTATTTAAAGCTACATAGTATTTATATTAGGATTTTTAGTGAAAAATTAAGGAAACCAAGGTCTTCATTTCACATTTAATTTAATTATTTTTTTTCCATTTTTTTATTAAGAAATTTTCTACTCGGCCGGGCGGTGGTGGCGCACGCCTTTAATCCCAGCACTCGGGAGGCAGAGCCAGGCGGATCTCTGTGAGTTCGAGGCCAGCCTGGGCTACCAAGTGAGTTCCAGGAAAGGCGCAAAGCTACACAGAGAAACCTTGTCTCGAAAAACCAAAAAAAAAAAAAAAAAAAAAAAAAAAAAAGAAATTTTCTACTCAACCGACATACCACCCACAGATCCTGCCTCCTCCCTCTTCCCACCCCCACAGCCCTCTCTCCCCAGCCACACCCCATCTCAACATACTAGAAATCATGTTCTCCTATGGGAAGTCAGCAGAGCCCAGAATACCAACCCCAGGCAAGTCCAAGCCCCTCCCTGCTGCACCAAGGCTGAGCAAGGTGACACACCACAGGCACCGAGCTCCCAAAAGCCTGCCCATGAACCAGAGATGGATCCTGATCTCCTCCACCCCCGCCACACACTGTGTGTCCCCCAAACAGTTCGAGCTAAACAATTGTCTCCCATATCTAAAGGGCCTAGTCCAGTCCCAGGGGGGCTCTACAGCCATCAGTCCACAGTTCATGGGTCTCCACTAGTGTGGCAGGTCATCTCTGCATGTCTTCCTATCGTGATCTCAATGTCCTCCTGCCCTTGGAATCCCTCCTTTCTCCCATGACTGGATTCCCAGAGCTCAGCCTGGGGCTGTGGATCCCTGCATCTGCCTCCATCAGTCACTGGATTGTGGGGCGTTTACCCAAACACCCCCACAGTTCCCCAGAGTTTTCTTGAGTGCGAGCAGCAGGAAATATTAGATAGAAGGATTTATTGCGGAGAATATCGCGGAGATAAACAGATAGAAAATAAAGGATAGCCTCGAGAGGGCCTGGAACCTATTCCAACGGCCCCGACTGTCTCTGCCCCAGGGTTTTTATAGAGACGCCAAGGGGTGGAGCAAAAGACCTCCTCCCCCAGCACAGCCAAGTGCAGACCATCTCAGACACCTGCACTCAGGCCCGTGGTCTAATCATCCTCTATGCGGACCTGCTGGGTAAAGCCACGAGGAACCCGAGAACGGGCTCCCACACTGGATAAAGGTCTATGATGACAGCTAGGGTATTCACTAGACCCGTCATCAGTGTGGACCAGTCTAGGCACCCCCTCGATCATTGCCAGTAGTCCAAGGTGGGGTCATTCCTGTGGATTCCTGAGGACTTCCCCGGCACCCTGCCTCTTCTCACTCCCATGATGTAGGGCAAGAGATGGCCAGACTGCAGCCCAAAGTTTCAGAGAGGCTAGCTGACAGGGAGGGACACATAGATAGCCCAGCAAAGGAGAAGTGGATGGGATCTGCATTGAGCAGGCTGGAGTTGGAGGGGGTGGTGGAGAGCATGGAATGAAGGGGTGAGAACATAGGGAAATGGGAGGGTCTAGCTGGAGCAGGGACAGAATGGGAGATCAGGGAAGGAGATACTGTGATGACTTGAAACTTTAAAGGAGTTCATGAATGAGAAAACTGTTACTGACAAAAATAAACTCTATAATTAAAAATTAGTAACCAGAATCTATACCTTATATAAAATTCAAAATGTGGAGGATTAGACTCACTTATTATTAAAAATACAAAATTATTGATTGTGTTCTCTTAGAATTGAAGTTTAAATTTTTCTCCAGATGGACCTGTCTTTCTATTTAATAATGTTATTTTGTGTGCTGTGGTGTTCTGTGAGTTTTGCTGTTTTGCATATGTCTATACACTTTATTGAAGTTCAATTTTATGTAATATTTTGATTACCTCTTAGAGTATATAATCCCTCATATTTCCGTCATGCTCACCACCCAGTCCTCCCAGATCCATCCCTCACCTCCTCTCCAGGATTTTATCCTCCATATTTTATGTAAGCCACTATGCCCTGTGTGTTGCCCATATACTACTGGCTATGAGGTCATTTACTACAATATGGTTGATCTAGCAGGTGCCATACCTTTAATAAAAACTAATTCTCCTTCTTCTGGAGGCTTTCACAGTTCAGTAGCTTCTCAGTTAGCCATGGGGATTAAGGAGCCACTCCCATCTCCATTCTTGGTTAAATGGATCGCTCAACTACAGACTTTGTCCCATTTTGTACAGAAGATATTGCTTTGATCAGGTGATCCCTAACCTCTGATTCTTGAAAACCTGTTCTTGTCTTCCTTCATGGTGGTCCCTGAGCCTATGTCAGTGGGTTGATATGTATTTCCAGATGTGGCTGACCATTCTACTGTCACTTAATCTCTGCACTCTGATGACTTCTGGGTATCTGTGTTAACGATTGTCCACTGCACAAATGTGCTTCTCTAATGATGTCTAGAGTTGCACTAACCAGGGGATATGAAGATGAATTTAGAGGACTGTTTGATACCATGTTCACTTAGATAATTAATAGAAGTGATTTCCCCCTGGGGATCATGGCCAAATTATATCACCATGAATGCATTTCTGTCTACTGAGCACATCTTCAATCCAATAAGAAAGTAATTGGTTACCAATAGAACATTTGTGCCACTACTGCAGATAAGGCATATCTTGCTTTGTCAGTTGTTACCATATCTAGCCTGTAGAGGGTTACTTTCATTTCTATCTTGATGAGTTTGATTTTAATTCATCATTATATAAATTTAAATTTTCTAATAAATGAATAAAATCAAATACTAAAAAGATCCACAACCCCTCAACTATGTGTGAGAATCATGAAACAATCACCTTTCCATGCTAAAAGTGCTTATATTCTTGATCTCTTTGAAGCCTTATACATATAACCTCAGTTACTATTCATTAATGTATGTAACAACCATGTGATGTCTAGGAGCTAGTCACATTTGTCTTCTCACACTGATAAATGAACTTGGTTTTGGGATACGTATGACTGAACATGGAACATATTATGGAGTTCAGAGAGCTAAAGTTAAACAGCTAATTTCAGATTCCAAACAGGAAAGCAACAACAACAAACACCTCATATTGTATTGAAGGAATTGTATAAAGGCGTGTCATTCTTAAAATCAATCTTTCATGAACTCACCCATTTATTTACTCATATTATTTTTCCAGTATGATTGTAACACAGAATTAAAAAATTATATCTTCTTACAAAAGATGGATAGACCCCATCCATGGAACATTGAGAATAAAAAGGTATCACTGTGTCTTTTATACTCTGAAATGGTTGGAAAAGAATTGTCTCTTGGAATCCACTACAGACAACCTTAGACACCCTTGCATTGTCGTTACAACACCTTATTCTTTATCTAAGCCATGACATAGGCTGTAATTTACTAAAGAAACCAAATAATATGAAGCCCATCCACAGTTTACCTATCCTTATTTGATTACTTCAAAAAACAACCAATTTCTTTTTTTTTTTAATTTTTATTTTGCAATACAATTAAGTTCTACATACAGGCATGGATTCCCTTGTTCTCCCCCCTCACGCCCCCCTCACCTTCCCCCCAGCCCGCCTCCCATTCCAATCTCCTCCAGGGCAAAGCCTTCCCCACAGACTGAGATCAACCTGGTGGACTCAGTCCAGGTAGGTCCAGTCCCCTCCTCCCAGGCCGAGCCAAGCGACCCTGCATAGGCCCCAGGTTTCAAACAGCCGACTCGTGCAATGAGCACAGGACCCAGTGCCAGTGCCTGGATGCCTCCCAAACAGATCAGGCCAATCAACTGTCTCACCCACTCAGAGGGCCTGATCCAGTTGGTGACCCCTCAGCCATTGGTTCATATTTCATGTGTTTCCGTTTGTTTGGCTATTTGTCTCTGTGCTTTATCCGACCTTGGTCTCAACAATTCTCTCTCATATAAACCCTCCTCATTCTCGCTAATTGGACTCCCAGAGATCCACCTGGGGCCTAGTCATGATCTCTGCATCCAGATCCCTCAGTAGTTGGATGAGGTTTCTAGCACGACAATTAGGGTGTTTGGCCATCCCATCACCAGAGTAGGTCAATTCAGACTGTCTCTCGACCATTGCCAGCAGTCTGTTGTGGGGGTATCTTTGTGGATTTCTGTGGGCCTCTCTAGCACTTTGTTTCTTCCTATTCTCATGTGGTCTTCATTTACCATGGTCTCCTATTCCTTGTTCTCCCTCTCTGTTGTTGATCCAGCTGGAATCTCCCACTCACCCAAGCTCTCTTTCCCTCGACCCTCGCCCTTCAGTACCCCCACTCCTGTCCAGGCTGTTCATGTAGATCTCATTCCATTTCTCTGTCATTGGGTGATCCCTGTGTCTTTCTTGGGGTCCTGATTTCCAGGTAGCCTCCCTGGTGATGTGAGTAGCAGTCCAGTCATCCTTGTTCCACATCTAGTATCCTGTTATGAGTGAGTACATACCATGTTTGTCTTTCTGAGTCTGGGATACCTCACTCAGGATGATTTTTTCTAGGTCCATCCATTTGTCTGCAAACCTCATGATGTCATTGTTTTTCTCTGCTGAGTAGTATTCCATTGTGTATATGTACCACATTTTGTTTATCCATTCTTCAGTTGAAGGGCATCTAGGTTGTTTCCAGGTTCTGGCTATTACAAACAATGCTGATATGAACATAGCTGAACAAGTGCTCTTGTGGTGTGGTTGAGCATTCCTTGGGTATATGCCCAAGAGTGGTATAGCTGGATCTTGGGGGAGATGGATTCCCAATTTTCTAAGAGAGCGCCATATTGATTTCCAAAGTGGTTGTACAAGCTTGCATTCCCACCAGCAGTGGAGGAGAGTTCCCCTAGCTCCACATCCTCTCCAGCATAAGGTGTCTTCAGTGTTTTTGATCTTAGCCATTCTGACAGGCGTAAGGTGGTATCTCAGAGTTGTAAAAAACAACCAATTTCTAAAGAAGAATTACAGGCTATCAGAGATTAGGTTATTATTAAAAACCTGTGATGAGACACAATAGTCTTCCTCAAGATACAGGAAACTGGATGCAAGGTGACAGTTAATGTTGAGTGGTTTTCAGAATAGGAATCCTCTCACCATCTGTGCACAATGATCTACAGAGAAGCTGCTGTAGTGTTCACCAGGGGAGGAATACCGTCTGCATTTTGTTTTATTGTTCTGCAAAAGAGCCAAAGTAAACTTTTACCATCATATCATGGAACAAAACCCACAGACAACCTGATCTCACATGGCAAAAAGCATGAAGTAACACCACTGAAGTCAGGGACAAAAGAGAGTTGCACACTCTCCCCACTCCTTTACAGAACTGTGGTTAGAGTACTGACTGGAGCAATAAGGCAAGAGAAGAAAAACAAAAAGGGCACACAGAGAAAAAGAAGTCAAACTATCTACATATGTGAATGAGTTGATGCTATACATTAGAGATGCCAAAAGTTCTACAGGAAAAATCTAGAAATGATCAACTGATTCAGCAATTTGGGCAGACAGAGAATCAACTTGCTCAAATAAATATCTTTTATGTACATTAATGACAAATGCACAGAGAAGAAATTCATAAACATACTCCCATTCACAAGAGTCTCAAAAACTATCTAGTAATAAATCTAACCAAAGAATTGAAGGTACTCTACAATGAAAACTTTAAACCTGTTAAGAAAGAGACAGAAATACAATAGAAAATAGACATTCCATGCTCATGGAGTGGTAAAAATTACACTGTAATAATCACTGTTTTACCAAAACAATTTTTCACTGTAATCCCAGTCAAAATCCCCAACCCCTTCTCCACAGATACAGAAAAATATTATTCTAAAGTTCTTATGGACTCCAGACAAAAGACACCAGACAGTCCAAATAATCCAGAAGAAAGAAACAACACTGGGGTATTATTTTCTAGATCTTATGATAAATTACAGAGCCATAGTAATAAAAACATTATTCACTGGCAGGAAAACAGACATGTTGGACAAAGATGTCAAAAACATATGCTGCAGATAAAAACAAACATCTTCCACTAATAGTGCTAAGAAAACTGGATGCCCACATACAGAAGAATGAACTTACATTAAAACAAACTCCAAATTGATTAGAGACCTAAACCTGAAACTTCTAGAAGGATGCACATACAGTAGCTCACATGTTATTCGTATAGAAAAGGACTTGCTGAATAGGCCTCCATTAGCACAGGAATAATAGCCAACAGATTACAAGTGAGATTTCATAAAACTTAAGCTCCTGCATGGCTAAAGGAACAATCCACCAGGTGAAAAGGAGGCCCACAGTGTATATACATACATATAACAGAGAATTTAATATCCAGAATACACAAAGAACTAAAGAAACAATAAGTCAAAAAAAAAAAGAATGACCAATTCAAAAATGTGGGCCTGGGAACTGTACAGAGAGTTACAAAAAGAAGAAAAAAATTGCCAGGAAACCTCCAAAACGATCATCACTCTTAGCTATTAGGGAAATGCAAATCAAAAGAATTTTGATAATTCCTCTTACCTCAGTCACAACGGCAAAGATTAGCAAAACAATGAACAACAAATGTTAAGGTTAGTACAATTCTATTCAAGCCATGGCCTCCTCATGCAGTGGAGGTAGGGTGGAAGGAGGGCTCCTGCAGCTGGACTGTTAAGGTAGAGTAGGGCAAGAAGGATAGTGAACCTCACTTAGCTGTGTCCTAGTCCAGTAATACTGATTTATCACTATCAAGGAGAAGTCACTGCTTGCACAATGATTCACATTTTATGTTGTGCATAGTTTTTATTGTGGTCACCACTACGTTAACACGCATCATGGCTACAGTGCCACACACACACAGCAGAGTAACAGACTTAACTCATCCCTGTGCTTTTGGAAACAGAGCCCTTCTTCTGTCAGCTTGACTCAGTGTTTGGAGGGATGAAAACCTAGATGTATTTCTAAGATATTATATTTCTTTATGACACTGTGTTCTCAGATACAGATAATTAGTGGGTGGACTCAATGTTATGGGATTGGCCATATTATGACAATTCATTGGTTCATGGTAGATAAAAGAATATTACAGAAAGTCAAAGTTCAGATTCAAAAAGAAAACTTGATTTCTGCATTAACATGAAGTTGATCATTTGGAAATCAATTCAGTAGAACCATTAATTTCATCAGAAAGACACAAACTGTTTACAGAGGGGCATGAACGTAATATTGGCATTCACACATACATCTGTAGAAAAAGGAACATTCTGTAACTCCTGGAAAACAAAGCTAGGATTGAGAGTCTCCAGTTCTACAGAACATGGTGTCTGCTATAGTGACTTGGTCAGACCTGCCATGGGCCCTTTGTGGCCCTTTTCCCTCTTATCTACCATGGCATCATCTGGTGTAAAACAGTTTGTATCACCATAAATGGCTTTCCCATGAGCAGTCTCTTGGTTCACCATTATGGCAGAATCCACTAAGAGGATTTCATGTCTTGGGACTTGTTCTCTATGGTCTTGGATGAAATCATACTGCTTGTGGCTGGAGAAGAGTCTAAAAAAATATTTTTATGCATACTGTTTGTTATTCTGAAAGCAAGGCCTCAGATTCAATGCCTGAGGGAAATAATTATTGGGTAATTCCACAGCAGAGGAGTGAAGAATCCTTTCAGAAAGAACTTGGGATGATTCAAGAGATAACTCCAGTCACCAATAAAATTATAAACAAATACTTACATACATGAGCTATGTATGTATATACGAGCTGGACCCTGCAGAGTCTACCTTACCATACTCAAGGGTGGACAGATACTTTGTTAATATGCTATGCTCTTGGATCTTTATCTCTTGCTTTCTGCAGAGTCCTATTCTTGTGTGCTCCTACAGAAGCAGTGAGTGCTTAGTCATAATGAACTACCATTTAACTGGTGAGGGAAATGTGGTGATTGTTGGAATTTTTCCCAGCTTATACTGTCTACCCACTCAACAAAACAACTGATTGGACAATGACTAAATTTAACAGAGATATTATGATCGAGTAAGTCTTTTATTCATTTATTCCTTTTCAAGGTTTTGCATTCATATGCCCTAGGGTAAGTACAGACTCAAACATTATTCCGTCTCTATCCCTTTAAGATATTTCCTAGTGATCCTGCCCTGGACTTCCCTTCTGGACAAGAGGTGAGTGCCTGGGATCAGCCTAGATCCCATCCCTGGGCACCAGCCACTCCGGGGAAGACCTGCCCAACTTGGCCCCAGGTTCTGGCCACCGGGCAGGATCCCTTCTACCTCGACCCCTACCTGGAAGGCTCCCCTTCTCCAAGACCCCCGGCAGACCCTGCAACCTCCAAGCCCTGCCCCCATGCCCATCATCACCCAAGACCCCAGCCACTTCCTGAGACATAGAGACCGGCACCTAGCTCCCATCCTGCCCCAGACTTCCTGTCTGGACAAAAGCTCCCATCTTGCCCTGGAATAGAATCAGTCATTAAAAGTCTTTCAATCAAAAAAAGCCCAGGGCCAGGTTGTTTCAGCACAGAATTCTACCAGATCTTCAAAGAAGAGTTAATACCAATACTCTCTAAATTGTTCCACACAATAGAAACAGAAGGAACATTACCAAATTCCTTCTATGAGGCTACAATTATCCTGATTCCTAAACCAAACAAGGATACAACAAAGAAAGAGAACTACAGATCGATCTCCCTCATGAACATTGATGCAAAAATACTCAATAAAATACTGGCAAACAGACTCCAAGAACACATCAAAACAATTATCCACCATGATCAAGTAGGCTTCATCCCAGGGATGCAAAGGTGGTTCGACATATGAAAGTCCGTCAATGTAATATACCACATAAACAAACTCAAAGAAAAAAAACACATGATCATCTCGCAAGATGCAGTAAAGGCATTTGACAAAATCCAACACCCCTTTATGATAAAGGTCTTGGAGCAATCAGGAATACAGGGAACATACCTAAACATAATAAAGGCAATTTACAGCAAGCCAACAGCCCACATCAAAATAAATGGAGAGAAACTCAAAGCAATTCCACTAAAATCAGGAATGAGGCAAGGCTGTCCAATCTCCCCATACTAATTGAATATAGCACTTGAAGTTCTAGACAGAGCAATAAGAAAACATAAGGAGATTAAGGGGATACAAATTGGAAAGGAAGAAGTCAAGCTTCCCTTATTTGCAGATGACATAATAGTATACTTGAGTGACCCCAAAGATTCTACCAAGGAACTGATACAGCTTATAAACACCTTCGGCAACATAGCAGGATACAAGATCAACTCAAAAAAATCAGTATCCCTCCTATATATAATTGACAAACAGGCTGAGAAGGAAATCAGAGATACACACCCTTTACAATAGCCACAAATGATATAAAATACCTCAGGGTAGCACTAACCAAGCAAATGAAGAACCTATATGACATGAATTTAAAGTCCCTGAAAAAAGAAATTGAAGAAGATGCAGAAAATGGAAAGATCTCCGATGCTCATGGATAGGCAGGACTAACATAGTAAAAATGGCAATTTTACCAAAATCAATCTACAGATTCAATGCCATCCCCATCAAAATACCAACACAATTCTTCACAGACCTGGAAAGAATATACTCAACATCATATGAAAAAACTAAAAACCAAAGATAGCCAAAAAATTCCTGTATAATAAAACAACCTCTGGAGGCATCATGATCCCTGACCTCAAGCTCTACTATAGAGCTACAGTAATAAAAACAGCTTGGTACTGGCATAAAAACCGACATGTGGACCAATGGAATCAAATTGAAGATCCTGACATTAATCCGCACACCTATGAACATATAATTTTTGACAAGGAATCCAAAACTGTACAATGGAAAAAAGAAAGCAACTTCAACAAATGGTGCTGGAATAACTGGATATCAACATGTAGAAGGCTGCAAATAGATGTATATCTATCACCATGTACAAAACTTAAGTCCAAGTGGATCAAAGACCTCAACATAAATCCAGTTCCTCTGAACCTTATAGAAGAGAAAGTAGGAAGTAGTCTTGAACGCATTGGCATAGGAGATCACTTTCTAAATATAACACCAGTAGCTCAGACACTGAGAGAAACAATCAATCAATGGGACCTCTTGAAACTGAGAAGTTTTTGTAGAGCAAAGAATATGTTCAACAAGGCAAAGCAACAGCCTACAGAATGGGAAAAGGACTTCACCAACCCCACATCTGACAGAGGACTGATATCCAGAATATACAAGGAACTCAAGAAATTAGACATCAAAATGCCCAACAGTCCAATTAATAAATGAGCTATAGAACTAAACAGAGAATTCTCAACAGAGAAAGCTCAAATGGCTGAAAGACATTTAAGGAATTGCTCAACATCCCTAATCATCAGAGAAATGCAAATCAAAACAACTCTGAGATACCACCTTACGCCTCTCAGTATGGCTAAGATCAAAAACACTGAAGACACCTTATGCTGGAAAGGATGTGGAGCTAGGGGAACTCTCCTCCACTGCTGGTGGGAATGCAAGCTTATACAACCACTTTGGAAATCAATATGGTGCTTTCTTAGAAAATTGGGAATCAATCTCCACCAAGATCCAGCTATACCACTCTTGGGCATATACCCAAGGAATACTCAATCATACCACTAGGGCACTTGCTCAGCTATGTTCATATCAGCATTGTTTGTAATAGCCAGAACCTGGAAACAACCTAGATGCCCTTCAACTGAAGAATGGATAAATAAAATGTGGTACATATACACAATGGAATACTACTCAGAAGAGAAAAACAATGACATCATGAGGTTTGCAGACAAATGGATGGATCTAGAAGAAATCATCCTGAGTGAGGTAACACAGACTCAGAAAGACAAACATGGTATGTACTCACTCATTGGAGGATACTAGATGTGGAATAAGGGTGACTGGACTGCTACTAACATCACCAGGGAGTCTACCTGGAAAACAGGACCCAAAGAAAGACACGGGGATCGCCCAATGATAGAGAAATGGGTGAGATCTACATGAACAGCCAGGAAGTGAGTGGGGAAAATGAAGGGCAAGGGTCGAGGGAAAGAGAGCTTACGGGAGGGGGAGATCCTAGCTGGATCAAGAACAGAGAGGGAGAACAAGGGATGTTCATGGTAAATGAAGACCACATGAGAATAGGAAGAAGCAAAGTGCTAGAGAGGCCCACTGAAATTCACAAAGATGCCCCCACAAAAGACTGCTGGCAATTGTCGAGAGATAGCCCGAACTAACCTACTCTGGTGATAGGATGGCCAAACACCATTATTGTCGTGCTAGAAACCCCATCCAATGACTGAGGGAACTGGATACAGAGATCCACGGATAGGTCCCGGGTGGAGCTCCAGCAGTCAAACTGGCAATACAAAAGAGGGTTTATATCAGCGAGAATTGTTGAGACCAAGGTTGGATAAAGCACAGGGACAAATAGCCAAACAAATGGAAACACGTGAACTATGAACCAACGTTTGAGGGGCCCCGAACTGGATCAGGCCCTCTGAATAGGTGAGACAGTTGATTGGCTTGATCTGTTTGGGAGGCATCCAGGCAATGGGACTAGGTCCTGTGCTCAGTGCATGAGTTGGCTGTTTGAAACCTGGGGCTTATGCAGGGACGCTTGGCTCATCCTGGGAGGAAGGGACTGGACCTGCCTGGAATGAGTCTACCAGCTTGATCTCAATCCTCAGAGGAATCTTTGCCCTGGGGGAGATGGGAATGGGGGGGTGGCGCGGGGGAAAGGGAGCGGTGGGAGGGGAGAGAACAAGGGAATCCGTGGCTTATATGTAGAATTAAATTATATTGTAAAATAAAATAAAATAATAATAAAAAAGATACTTCCTAGTGACTCTTCTGGTATTTTCAAATAGAAAAAGGAATTTGGGTTTTATTCTTTCTCTTTTCTGTTGTAGATATAAGGGATTTCCCCCATATTCTCTTTCATGCCTATGTCTCCTCAGGATTTTGATGTTTGGAATGTTAGTTCTGCAAGAGAAAGATTATATTATAGAAGATTGATAGAATATTTGAGGGGATTCTAGAAGTCTAGACACGCTCCTGTGAGAAGGGATGATGTCACTAAAGTTAGTTACTAGCAATTTCCTTGTGTGAGGCTATAGTGACAAATACTGTCTCAGTTTGCTGCAGAAGATTTCAGAGCATAATGTAGGAATTAGACACTGGTAACCACTCTATGTATTAGAAATGCCTTCATCTGTCTCAGATCCTTCCTCTGATATTTATTATTTGTATTATCTGATAATGTACCATGTTCACCTGTTTGCTGCATATATAATTTATCCAATGTGTATTTCGTTCATTGTTATTAATGTGTTTCTCTGCACACATTGACTTGATTGGGACTCTGAAAGATGTTTCTAGGCATTCTCAAAGAAGCAAGATTAAGGCATAATGTCAGACTAATCTGCTTGAGTATCTTCGGTCCTGCTAAAGAGAAATAATCATGTATGTTAGGATTTGAAAGAAGTCAGGTATATTTTATTCCAGGTGACATGCCCATAGCTGGAGATAACTATATAATAAGTATCAGAAAATGAGAAGTGCAGGTTACACTCAAGTCTGTACTCAACAAAGGCAACATGGAATATACACACACACACACACACACACACACACACACACACACACACATATATATATATGGAATAGGAATTAGGTTGGAAGCATTGGATGGAAACCCACCTAAAACAAATACAGATGGATTGTTGTCCATGTGACAATACTGTGACTGCTAAAATATGGCTGTGGAGTAAGTCATCAGTTCAGCAGTGGAAGAAAAAAAGTTCAAGTGTGAAATGTCATTTGACATAAAGGATATTGTGATAGGTTTAGTGTGAAATGGACTTATCAAAGGTAGCCAGGAAAATATAAAATTTTTAATTTAGATAAAATATTCTATGGAAGAGTCAACTGGCTCCAGGGAACATTGCTTACTTCATGTAAGGTTACAGTGCTGTATGGTCTACCAGACACTGGATCTTGCATGCTAGAAGGAGACTCTTGTGCTTTACAGCAGATGGTGTCCTTGTTCCTCCCTGTTCCTCCTCTTCTCCTCTGCTCTCCAATCTCAGCAGCTCAGGCACCACTCTGAATCAGCCTGAATCTCTCTTCAGGTTCTACAGCAGCAATCCCATGCATGCAGAGATCACACTTGTAGTTACATGATCTCTCTGTGGCTGGCTTGTCTAATATGTGTAAGAAGAGAGTGCTGTGACAATGTGATTTGATCTCTCATGAAGTCAGAAAGAAACTAAAATAAACTTATAAAAGCTATAAGCATTTAACATATTTAATTAGGCAAGCCATTTTTAATTTATACTTTCAATAGAGAGTGAGACATATGCAAGCATATGCACTTCAAATTTCACAAACACTTTCATGCTTTTGATAAAAATTTTTTACATAGGTGTGAGGAACTATGTGTGTAATTTGAAAGAGAGATTGTTCTGTCATTCTCTAGTTGAATTTCCTCACTGTGGCTGAATAAGTATATTTATCTTAATTAAATAACTACAAAACTCCATAAGTCATAGAGCTAGCATTATTTTATATGACACTAATTTTGTGTAGTCTAATTTTCTAATTGGATTTTACTTTTTTGTCAAAATTAAGAAGATAGTAAATGAACGTTTGATAGGTACTGAATAATATCTAATAGGAACAATATATGTCTACCATCTGATTAAAGCAGATTAATCTATATAAGCACATGTTGATGTACTATGATGATATTTTATTTGTACTGAAATGTGATTTTATTTGTATGTTAATAAATAAAGTTGCCCAGGGGTCAGAGCTATTAGCAAGCCATAGCAAAAGCTGGGCAGTGGTGGTGCACGCCTTTAATCCCAGCACTTGGTAGGCAGAGCTAGGTAGATCTCTGTGTGTTCCAGGATACAGCCAGCATTGGAGACACATGCCTTTAATCTCAATACCAACCATAGAAGACCTGGAGGTCTGTACAGACAGGCAGTGACTAGGAGGTCATGTGGTTGGGTTTACACCCAATGAGATGGCAGAACAGAAACTCTATAAAAAAGACAGACACAGGAAGTAGGTCTCTTTCAGAGAGGTACAGCAACAGTGAAAGGTAAGGTTTTTAGCTCTTAGCTATTGCTCTGACCTCTTGGCTTTCATCTCTGTATTGGATCTGTGTTTCTTATTGAATAAGACTGTTACTTCTACAATGTACACCAATAGAATCTTTATGCATGGTCATTAATTTCCCGGCAAAGTAATAATGACAGTTTCCCACTCTGTTGGTGTGCTTTTCCTTAAAAAGCATCTAGTATCCACTTATGAGTGAGTACTTAACATGTTTGACTTTCTGAGTCTGTTACCTCACTAACGTGAAAATATGGCTGACTTAGTATGTTCAAGTTGCATTGTCTCAATTATGTGTACATTTGTATATTAATAACTTGAAACAATTGATGTATTAGAACAATATGAAAAGTCAGATTTTAAGATTTTTATTCTATTTTACTGGGGATATATTTCAGTTGATACTTTTATCTAATTAAAAGACATATATCTGCTCACTGGCTGTTTGAAATTATTTTTACAAGGTATTATTTATTTTAATATTTATATTATGTCACACTGAAAGTGTAAAATAACACAAACTTTTAGTTGTACAAGGTCTAGTTATCAGTTATCAAAACTATTTTTTAGAAATGGCACAGCTTTCTTGCTTTGCTCTAAAACTATTTCCTTATGTTTTCCATTGTCATAGTTATCAGTAATATTTATCCATGTTCATTTATCATCAGGACATAAGTATCTAGGGAGCAGAGGATGATGATTCACCATAGATAAATATGTGCAATGATTAAACTATGGAATTTAACATGTCTTTCTTTTCAATTTTAACTGTATTAATTATCCATTTTATAACAAGTCATGTTTTATCAGAACCAAGCATCTTACTGGATATTATGGTGGTCCATGCCAATAATCTGAGCATTTGTGAGTCACAGAATGGTCAACCTATGTTTTCAAGGCAAGCATGGACTACATAGAAATTCTGGAACATGAAAATACATATATTGAGTACTCTTTGAGAAATATCTTTTTAGATTCTCTTACTTTATTAGAACTATTAAAACAACATAGTTTGTAAATACCTTATAGTGAAAAAATTCATATGTAATAATATTTTGGGAAGATATATACCCCTCTTGAGTTACCCACAGTGTGTGTGAATCTTGGTTCCCAGGAGAACAAAATGCCAAGCACTAAGTCTGTATTCTCACAATGGGATGGATAACCATCATCCCATTTAGTTTTTCCTTGTTGTGTACATAGTGCATATAAGCATAAAGGAGTCCTTATTGAAATCATCTGGGCTCTGCATATGTAAAATGCTTTTAAACTAATATATTTTGTATTTAAATTATCTGCTCACAATTTTGAGCTTCATATTCCATTGGTTGTTAGAAAATGGAAGGTTTCTGGGCCAGAATGCTCATATTTTGAGGATATTTTGAAAGTATTGTTTTATGTTGATGTGTTATTTAAGGCTGCTGTGTGCATAGTGGACAAAGAGTACTTTCTGGAAACATATCCTCTATCTAGAGGTTTACAAGTCCACAGGGTTTGTGAAATATAGAGTTAAAACTGACTTATGATGTCATTTATCTTCAGACTATCTCTATTTACTTTTATCCGTGTTACCTGTCTGTTGCTGAAAGTGGAGTATTGAAATGACCCAACATCTCTGTGCTGGAGTTGATCTATGCTTTAAATCTAAGACTCTTCAATTAGTAAAATTGGGGACTCCTGTATTTGATGTGTACAAGATTAGCATTGTAATACCCTATTGTTGGATTTTTCATTTAATGAGTACAAAGTATACTTCACTGGCTCTTCTAAATAGGTTTTGTTGGAGTCTGGCCATCACTTATTTCATATCTAGTATCCACTTATGAGTGAGTACTTAACATGTTTGACTTTCTGAGTCTGTTACCTCACTAAGGATATTTTCTAGTTTCATCCACTTGCCTGCAAACCTCATGATGTCATTGTTTTTCTCTGCTGAGGAGTATTCCATTGTGTATATGTATCACACTTTCTTTATCCGTTCTTCAGTTGAAGGGCATCTAGGTTGTTTCCAGGTTTTGGCCATTACAAATAATGCTGCTATGAGCATAGTTGAGTATGAATTATTGTGGTATGATTGAGCGTTCCTTGGGTATATATCCAAGAATGGTATAGCTGGTTCTTGAGGGAGATGAATTCCCAATTTTCTGAGAAACGGCTATACAGACTTCCAAAGTGGCTGTACAAGTTTGCAACTGGTCTGTGTGATGCATGTATGTGAACCAGGACTTCATGAACCATGTCTGAGAAAGCCAGATCAGTCAGGAAGACAAGAATAAATAATAATCTATGAAGAAGGTAGGGACTGGCACACACTCTTACACACACAGGGTCCCCAAAAGAGGAAGATGATGCCTCATGTGTCTCTAAGGCCCCAAGACTCTTCCCATGATGCACTTCCCTCATTCTCATGGAAATCCACTTTGTTCACTTGGCTTCTCCATTAAAATAGGGTGTGTGTGTGTGTGTGTGTGTGTGTGTGTGTGTGTGTGTATGTATGCATGTATGTGTGTAAAAGAAAAAGTGTGTGTGTAAGAGAAAAAGGAAAAAATGGAATAAAATAAAATAAGGGAAAAATGTTTTAATCTCATCATGGAAGCTGCAGTGTGAGACAATGACTCAAGCCATGAACCCCTTTGTGCATTTATCTTTACTTGCAAGTGTTCATTGCAAAGAGTCATTTGTCTGGTTCGAGGCCTTTGGTTTCTACTATCTTATCAATGCTGGGCCCTAACTAGGGCTCCTCCTGGATATCCTGTTGTTGCCCTGTGTTTTAGAAATCTTGAGACTTTAGGTCTACAGTCCAAGTCCCTTCACAAGCTCCAGCAGATCATAGATGGGGCAGATTGTGGGGCAGGCCAAGTCATATCCTTGGGTCTGGGCCTGGAAAGCTGTAGGATTGGTCTACCAGATGTCAAATGGGGACAACTGTTCCATGTTTACAACTTCGGTGCTGGCTCACACACACACCTGCACTAACAAGGATAGATCCATTGTGCTGCACTGGTGAGATACAGGGCCTGCTCTCCCAAGTGTTGCATTTGGTGGGCGTCAGGTATAGCTCTCCCACTCTGTGATCACAAAGCCAGCTTTATCACTTGCCCTAGATATTGATGGGCATAAGGGAAGAGGGTAACGCTCCTCCACCAATGCTACCTCAAGATTGATGCATAATTGGGACAGATCTCCCATGCTCACAATTTTTCTGCTGGCTAATTCACAACCACACTAACAAGGTTGGCTATATTCTGCTTTTCTCCTGAAGTATGGAGTTTGCTCTCCCAAGTGTTGCAGCTCCTGGGTGTCACGGATAGTTCTCCCTTTCCTATGACCACAGGACATACTCTCCCTAGTACCCATCTGTCTGGTGTTGGCATCGGATGGCATGAGCTTGCTTCCTTCCCCTCCCCTCACCCAGCAATGCCTGGTTCATGTGGAAGAGCTGGCCCTGTGGTCTGAAGAGCTGACCCTGTGGTCTTAAGTGCTGAAGGCATTCTTTTAATTGATGTCCCCTCTTCTCAGATGACTTTAGATGTGATGACTCAGATATATCAAGTTGTTAGAAAACTATCCAGCACAATTGACACCATATAATTTTGACACACAAATACATCACTACAAATCTGCCTTTCCTTACCCATTCATCCCCAAGATCTCACATTAAATTCTAAGTAGGGGCAAGAGAGATGGCTCAGCATTTAACAGCACTGGTTATTCTTTCTGAGAACCCAGGTTCAAATCCCAGCACCAACATGGCAGCTCACAACTGTCTGTAACTTTAGTTCCATGAGATCCAATACACTGACACAGATATACATGCAGGCAAATCACCAATGCATATAAAATAAAAATAAACAAGTATTTTTAAAAACATAAGTAACTTTACATGTCCCACAGTTTTAAAAGTTCCACAATGGAACACACTAAAATTTCACTCAGAGGTTAACAGGGCTTATTTTGCACACACATTTACATTTGAGTCCATCATTGAAGGAAGCCAGGACTGAAGTCAAACAGGCACAAACCTGGAGGTAGGAACTGAGGGAGAGACCGTGGAGAGGTGCTGCTTACTGCCTTGCTCAGCCTGCTTTCTTATAAAACTCAGAACCACCAGATTAGGAATGTCACCACCCACTTTGAGCTGGGCCCTCCCAGTCAATCACTAATTAATAAAATGCCCTGTAGTTGAACCGCATGGAGACATTTTCTTTTGGCGGGGTAAGAGGCATCAAGACAGGGTTACTTCATGTAACCTTGGCTCTTCTGTAACTAACTCTGTAGACCAGGCTGGCCTCAAACTTACAGACATGTGCCAGCCTATGCCTCCCAAGTGCTGGGAATAAAGGTGTCCACCAAGACAGAGAGCTTAAAAACGTTTTCTTAATTGAGCATCCCTTCTCTCAATGGAGTTTAGCTTGTGTCAGATTGACAAAAAACTATCTAGTGCAGGGTACTTGAGCTGAAAGGAGAAATGGACACAGGCTTCATTCTTAACCCAGAAGCAATATCCAGTTGATAGCCAGCTGCTAATGAAAGTTTAGTTTCCTCCAAGGGAGTCTCAATGGGGAAACCAACTACTTTAGAGGGTAGGGTGCATGTGCAATAGTAGATGGCCATCAGATGAATGAACTCAATGGCTTCTTTGGATGTTTCTTGTCTCACAATATCATGTCGGGGTCTTTTACTTTCTTGTTTGTTCTTTGTTGTTTTTAACTTTTTTGTTGTTTTGTCTTCTTATTTTTTCTTCTCTTACTTTACCCTATTAGTTTTTTGAATATATATAATGGCTACCACTTTAAGTTTTGATGGGATTGAGAATGTGCAAGCAAGTGGGTCTCTGATTCATCTGACTTTTCTTGGGCTCCTTTCTTTCTCTTTGTTCCTTTTGTTCAACCTAATGTGTTATTTTTTGTTTTATCCTAGTATATTTTCTGTAATGTATTTTATATTATTATTACCCCATAGAAACCTCTTAGCATTCTAGTGAGAGACAGAAAGGTGTTGAATTCAGACGTGTGTGAAAGGGTGTGTGTTTTGTGTGAGATGAGTGTATTGTTATGTGCATGTGTGTGTATAAGAGTCCTTGGAGGCCCTAAGAGGGCATTGATCACTTGGAGCTACCATTACAAGTGGTGTGAACTACATTTTATGAGGGCTGTGTATTGAACTCAGCCACTTTGCAAGAACAGTACACGATTTTGTCTGCTGAGACATCTCTCCAGCTTCTGCAATATTTTGCAACTTGTGTTTATCAAAACATTCTGAGCTCCTAAGTTCTACTCCTCTAACTCCCAGGATGCATTGGGATTCTCTAGTCTTCCCCCTATAAGGGCTAGCATTGTTTTGGCTTCATCTGCAAACATGAGTTCACAAACATCATTCAGATTCTTTCAATATTCATGTGATATCAAAGTCTTACATTCACTAAGATATCAAAAAGAAGCCTCAGATTTTATTATAAATCTTACAGTATATATGAGACAAATAGAACATTACTACTCTGCACTAATGTGGAACAGCCATGTCTTCTAAAAATAGGTGGCTAAGTGGAAGATTGTGGGAGACAATGTAGATAAAAGTAGTATACAGTAGTATACTTATAAACAGCAGCATTAAAAGAAACAGTGAGAGTCACTAGCTAACGAATAATCTTTCATTGTATCCTAGTAGATTGTTCAGTACCAACATTACATGTGTCATTTAAAATTTATGAAATGTGAGTTCTGGAAGATGATTTCTCCCTTAACTTTTGAAGAGAATTTCTCTCTGGTCTTAACAAAATGATGTAGCACTTGGGGACAAAGACACATCCCAACAAGCCTGTACTGGAGGCTAAGATGGAGAAGACCTCCACAGCCACCATGACCTTGCCTTTGGTACTGTGGTAGACAGGGAGAAAAGTGACCCAGACACTGCAGAACAACAGCATGCTGAATGTCAAGAATTTGGCTTCATTGAATGTGTCAGGGAGATTCCTGGCCAAGAAAGCCACAGTGAAGCTCCCCAGGGCCAGAGAGCCCAGGTATCCTAAGACAGAGTAGAAAGCAGTTACTGAGCCCTTGTTGCACACAATGATGATGTTACCATGCTCAGAGTGTGCATCAATGTCAACAGAGGGAGGAGATGTTCCCAGCCAGATTGCACAGAGAATAATTTGGATGGTGGTGCAGATGGGAATGATGTAGTTAGGTACCCCTGATACCAGGAGCCACTTCATCCTTCTTCCAGGAGTAGTGACTTTGAAAGCCAAAACCACAGTAATTGTCTTGGCCAATACAGTGGAAACAGCCACAGTGAATAAAATACCATATGTTATTTGCTGCAGGATACAGGTAGCTGAGTTGGGATGGTCAATGAAGAGCAAGGAACAGAGGAAACAGAAGATGAGGGAGATGAGCAGGATGTAGCTGAGAGTGAGGTTATTGGCCTTCACAATGGGAGTGTCTTGGTGCTTCACAAAGATCCCAAGAACCAGAACAGTGAATGCAGACAAACACAAGGCCATACTGGCCAGAGTCATCCCCAAGGGGTCATCAAAGGCCAGAAAGGTCACATCTTTGTACAGGCAGTGATTCTGCTCTGCATTGGCATACTGGTCCTCCGGACACCTCAAACATTGATCCATATCTGAAGCAGAAAGCAAAAGTATTGTTAGTGCAACTTCAGCATTTCTTATGGACAGGCCACTCCAGTGTATTTTGGGAGCTTTACACTATTCATGTACTTTATTGATAAAGATGCAATTGAGACTTTTCTGAAGAGCAATGCTTCTATTTTATACTTCCTATCTTCCTCAAGGACAAACACAGATCCTATTGATACATTATAACATGAATCTTCCTGTCTGAATTAGAAGTGATGCCCTCATGAGAGATGGAGGCTTGATCTTATCCAGGATGAAACTTCTTATAGCTGTTTTTTATTCTTATATGATCATCACCAAACACCGAGCAACAACAAATTTAATCTATTGTGTGTGCGTGCAAGTGCCTATGTGTGTGAAAGCAGTAAATGAAAAAGAGCCCACGAGTTTGAGAGTTTTTGTTGCATGTGATGTATGGGAAATAGAATGGGGAGAGAGGGAGGTTTCTAATGATGTATGAAATTCTCAAGAAAAATTAATTAAATATGATGCCCTTAGTTGTGTCCTCATCAGGGAACGGGACACTAAACAGTTTATAAAATGAAATAATCTTACTATTAAGGTAGAAAACTCTACAGATATATAACACTCAAAAGTCTTGTATCTTATATCACCACCTTTGTGAGCACAGAACACCAAATTCCTTCCCTAATTTCCTTCTACATGAGACCTCTGTGGGTACTTTCCCCCTGGATGTTCCTGGGGAGTGAGGGATTACAGATTTAGACAGTAATATAGAGGGAATAGAGATAGAGAGAGACAGAAACACAGGATAGCCTCAGAGGAGCCTAGATCCTAAACCACCAGCCCAGAACTTTATTCCAAAGGGCTCTTTATATCAGTGCCAAGGGGAGAGGCAAAAGACTTCCCCATTACTAGATACACCTAAATGTAGATGTTACCAAACAGCTAGTACCCAGTTCAAAGGTCCATGTGTGTGAGTGGTGTGTGTGTGTGTGTGTGTGTGTGTGTGTGTGTGTGTAAGTGCAAGTTGTCAAGAAGGCATCTTGTAGGAGTTGGCTCCATCTCATTTCAATGGGCTTCCTGCAATGAGTTCAGGTCATCAAACTTGTGGCAAGAGATTTACCTTCTTACTCTTCTCATTGACAATAAATATCTTTTTTTTTTTAAGATTTAGTTATTTTTTATGTATTCCGTGGTCAGCCTTCATGTGTGTCTGCATACAAGAAGAGGGCATTGAATCTCATTTTAGACAGTTGTGAGCCACCATGTGGTTTCTGGAAATTGAACACAGGATCTCTTGAAAAGCATCCCATGCTCTTAACTGCTGAGAAATCTCTCCAATGGCCCAAATGTCTTTTTCAAATGTTCTTTGCATTATAGAAAATGACTGGCAATATAAGTCAAACACAATTCTGGACTCTCCTTTGAATTTGGCCATCTCCAAATCAATAACCAATTGACTTATATGGATTATGTATGCCAAACTCTCATTGGAATAATTGTGTCTATATCTTTTCACTACAAGATTATGTTATCTATATTATTGTGACATTCACTGCTAGTGTGTACAAAAATCTTAAGTGGGACAGCTGTCTTTCTCTACATCAAGTGTCCACACTTTTCCCCATTTTTTGATATGAAATCAAGTGCTGTCTCGTGTTTAGCTATTTCTAGTAATTTTACCCACAGTTACTACTCTTTTGTCACCACAACTTACAATGGCATCAGTCTCAAAGCTCTCTGAAGACCTCCCTCAAATGGAAGTAACAGCACTTGCAACATCCCAAAGTTTCTTAGAAGGCTCCAATTGCAGCCTTATGGTACCACTCTGAATTCACATCTTCATGCTGTCTTCCTCACTCACCTGTTAGCTAAATGACAATGCAAAATACCAGCCATCAGCAAATGCTGTATAAACAGCATGCCTACCAACACACAATACTTATTTAACATCACAACACACAGACTCAATATCTCTCTTTTTCAGCAATGTTTCTGGGAAGTGGCAAGAACAAGTTGTATAGGATTCATGACTTCAGTGGCAGGAGATGACTGAACAGTTAAGAGTGCTTATCAGTAGCACAGACACTGAGAGCGACAATTAACAAGTGGGACCTCCTGAAACTGAGACGCTTTTGTAGAGCAAAGGACATGGTCAATAAGACCAAACGACAGCGTACAGAATGGGAAAAGATCTTCACCAACTCCACATCTGACCAAGGGCTGATCTCCAAAATATAGAAAGAACTCAAAAAGTTAGACATCAAAGTACTGAACAATACAATTTAAAAATGGGCTACAGAGCTTAACAGAGAATTCTCAACAGAAGAACTTCAAATGGCTGAAAGGCATTTAACGAATTGCTCAACATCCTTAGTCATCAGGGAAATGCAAATCAAAACAACTCTGAGATACCATCTTGCACCTGTCAGAATGACTAATATCAAAAACACAGAAGACAGCTTATGTTGGAGAGGATGTGTAGCAAGAGGAACACCCTTCCACTGTTGGTGAGAATGCAAACATGTACAGCCACTTCAGAAATCAGTATGGCGGTTTCTCTGAAAATTGGGAATAAGTCTTCCTCAAGACCCAGCTATACCACTCCTGGGCATATACACAAGGAATGTTCAATCTTACCACAAAAACACATGCTCAACTGTGTTTATATCAGCATTATTTGTAATAGCCAGAAGCTGGAAACAGCCAAGATACCCCTCAACTGAAGATGGGTAAAGAAAATATGGCACATATACACAACAGAGTACTACTCAGCAGTAAAAAACAATGAAATCATGAAATTTGCAGGCAAATGGATAGAACTAGAAAATATCATCTTGAGTGAGGTAACCCAGACTCAGAGGGACAAACATTGTATGTACTCAGTCATAAGTGGATACTAAATGTGTGGGAAGGGATGGCCAGATTACCACCCACAACTCCAGAGAGGCTAGCTCACAGGGAAAGACACTTGGAGGGACACATGGATGACCCTGTGAAGGAGAAGTGGATGAGATCTACATGAATGGACTGGGTGTGGGGGAGTGTCAGAGAGCTTGAAGCAGGGATGAGTACATAGGGGATTGGGAGGGTAAAGCTGGAACAGGGACATAGAGGAAGGGCAGGGAGGATGATACCATGATAGATGAGGACATCATGGGAATAGGAAGAGGCAGGGCACTGGGGAGGCTCTCAGGAATCCACAAAGTTGACCCCACTTTGTTCTGCTGGCAGTGGTCCAGAGGGTGCCTGGATCAGTCTATCCTAATGATCAGCCAAATAAATAACCTAGCTGTCATCAAAGAGCCTTTGTCCAGTGACTGATGGAGGCAGATGCAGAGATCCACAGCCAGGCACCAGGCTGAGCTCTGGGAATCCAATGGATGAGAGAGAGGAGAGATATTGCAGGTGAGGGACGTCGAGATCATGATAGGAGGACTTGCAGAGATGACTGGCCACACTACTGGAAGCCCATGAACTGTGGACTAATGGCTGTGGAGCCCCGTGGAACTTGACTAGGCCTTCTGGATACAGAAGATGGTTGTGTGGCTCGAACTGTTTGGGGGACATCCACACAGGGCGATCGGGATCTGTCCCTGGTCTATGGGCAGGCTTCTGGAATCTGGCGCCTGTGGTGTGACACTTTGCACAGCCTTGGTGCAATGGGAAGGGACTTGGATCTGTCTAGGCTCAGTGTGCTGGGCTCTGCAGACTCCCCATGGAAGACCTCTGTTTGGGGGATGTGGGGATGCGGGGTGCCTTGGGAAAGAGGGCTGGGGGTGGGAGGATTGAGGAGGGGGGATCTGTGGATAGTATGTGGGGTGAGTAGAAAATTTCTTAATATAGAAAAGTGAAAAAAAAGAGAGCTTACAGTGTTGTGGAATGGTCTGTATGTCAAGTGTGTTGCTGATTGGTCAGTAAATAAATCACTGATTGGCCAGTGGCTAGGCAGGAAAGATAGGCAAAACAAGGAGGAGAATAAAGCTGGGAAGTGGAAGGCTGAGTCAGAGAGACACTGCCAGCCGCCACAATGAAAAACAGCATGTGAAGATGCCGGTAAGCCACGAGCCACGTGGCAAGGTATAGATTTATAGAAATGGATTAATTTAAGCTGTAAGAACAGTTAGCAAGAAGCCTGCCACAGTCATACAGTTTGTAAGCAATATAAGTCTCTGTGTTTACTTGGTTGGGTCTGAGCAGCTGTGGGACTGGCAGGTGAGAGAAATTTGTCCTGACTGTGGACCTTCAGAAAATCTCTAGCTACATTACAGCTCTTGCAGAGAACAAGGGTTTGGACTCAGCATTCTTGTGGAAGCTTACACCTGTCTGAAACTCAAGTTCCAGCGGCTTGAATGCACTATTTTGGCCTCCACAATCTCCTGCACATAAACTAACAAAGGAAAACATACATACATTCAAGGGGTTAAATGAAAAATAAAATATTTATAAAGACTTGTGACTACAATCTAGTCTACATGTACCTTTACAGGGATATAATCATTGGGACAGTATAGTATAGAATTCCCTCACAGGGCTGTTTGATTTTTCAAGACACTTTCTTTACAAAATACTACCAGCAATAATTTTACAGTGAGTCAAGGGTATATGTGAAGACACAGGTTGTTATTTATAAGGACATTATTATTGATCACATACTTGTAAACAAAATTAAATGATTGGATTTTATTTGTGCTGTAAAAGGGCCACAGAATTTTGTAGGTCCCCAGATCTTCCCTAGCTCAACTGACTCAATGATAGAAGTACCACCAAGACTATAAAACTCACCACCTAGCAGTACCACCTGCCAAAATGAAGCAAAGGCCTAATCCATCATAGTCCTTATAGTACTGGGAAAGTCTCAAAATGTACTGACTTTGCTTTTTAGCTTCTGTGGATCTGCTTTTGGCTCACTGTTCTTGGTAACTGAAGTATGTCAACCCAAAACATGGTTCTTTTGCTTCAAATCTCACCCTGAGAAATACTCAGTGCTACACTGGGGTCCTGAACATCAACTGTAGATGACACTGAGCTAATGAAGACATTATTTGGCTTAAACCTATGTCTGAGCAGTCAAATTTGTGAATATCACAAAGCAGTGCAGCACCCTTCCAGGCCCCTTCAAAAGTGCAGGTTGGATAGCAGAAGAAAGTCAACCTGAAGGATTTCTCCCTGCAGTCAACACTTACCTGTCTCATTGGAAATTTCATTTGCAGGGCAGGGGTGCAATCAAAACAGCAGGCTGCCATTCCTTCTTGATGGATTTTTCTGAATCCAGGGGGACAATCAACACTGCACACAGCAGAGGGCATCTGAGGAAAAGCAGACAGATGCTGGGCAGGAGTTTGACTACTCCTTCAATAGTTATAGCATCTCATCATGTTGAGTAGTTAACAAGTTTTCTTTCTGTATATGACCTGAGTGAACACATTTCTTTCAGTACTTTGTACAAGTCCACACATGAATATATGAGAACAAATTGATGAAGTGTTGAGGTGCTTCCAACTACTAAAAGTTCAGGAAAGTCTAGGAGTATATGTTGTGTCACCATTGGAATGCCTGAACTGAACACCCTACCCACCCATTGTGTAGCTTAGCTTTGTCAACTTGACACAAAGACGAGATACAAGAAAAAAGAGAAACTTCATTGAGAAATTGTCTCTGTCTAATTGATCTCTGGTCATATTGTTCACCTAACGTTTAGTTTTTCATTAATTCTGAGAAGCACTTCCACACTTGATTCCATTTCTGAATTTAGTGGAAATGCTTTAAGTTTCTCTCCATGTAGTACAATGTTTTCTATGTTCTGTTTTATAAAAAACTTATTTTGTCAGAAAATGTCCTTTCTATTTTTCAAATTTGTTTTTTATGTTTGCTTTCCCTGAATGGATGCTGGAAATCACTCAAGATATTTTCTGTATCTTTTTCAATGAGCATATAATTTATATCCTAGCATATATTTATGTGACATAATATACTTGATTGATCTGTGTATGTTGAAACAGGCTGACATCCCTGTAATATAGTCACCTTGTGTGTAGGGACTGATCTTCCTGATGTGCTCTTGAGACCTGTTCGCCAGTATTTACTTGAGAATTTCTCCGTTCATGTTCATTGACTGGAGTACAATTTTCTTCTTTCTGATTCACTTTACCTGCAATGGACTTTTTCCTGTACAGCGGAGACTCTGTTCTTCTTTATGAGTACAGTAGCAAGACAATGTTGTTTGTTGTTGTTTTTTTAAATTTCTTTGTCTGTGTCCTTTGATTAGAAAATGGGATTCTTCAAATTCAGTTATTAATGAAAGTTATTTGGTGATTATTGTCAATTTGTGTTTTTGTAAGTTTTGATGTATTTTAAACCTTTGCTTTTCTGTCTAGTGATCTAGTGTAGTCTACACATTCCTGTGACATCTACTGATTAACTTAATATTCGTTGTAAAGGAGTGTGTAATGTGTAAAGACACTGTGGAAGTGTCTTCCTTAATGATGTTCCAGTAGCTAAATATTCCTGCAATTTGTGTTCACCATTACAAGTTTTTCTATCTTCCTGAAATTATGAAGGACAGCTTTGTTGGGTATAGTAACTGAAGTTGTAAATTTTGTCTCTGTTTGAAACACTTAATTGATACACCCTCCTTTTAAAGTGTCTACGAATAAAGCTACTGTTATTATGATGAGGACTTTCAATGAAATTGACCTTCTCTCTTGTAACCTAAAATTTCTCTTTATTCTGCATAATTGAGATTTTAAGTAATATTCTAAAAAGTCAGGTCCTTTTCTGAACCTGTCTGTTGGGCACTCTGACTGCCTCCTGTATCTGGATGGCCATATTGCCCCTGCATTTGGTAAAATTTTGGCTGTCATTTTATTAGAAATACCTTTGGTCCTTTCACATGTTGTCCTCCTCTTGTGCCTGTACTTTCTTAATTTGGTATTATATTGATCTTCATCATTCCTTATTGTTTTATATAATGAGTTATATAATTGTATAATGAATGAATTATATTATATAATTATATTGTTTTATATAATGAATTATAATTCATCTGTCTTGTTTCAAGTCCCAATAGCCTGGCTTCTACTTGAGATATTCTCTTAGTAACACGTTTTATACAGTTTGCTGTGTGAATTGTTGTGTCTTTCATTTTAACAATGGTAGTATGGGGCCGGGCAGTGGTGGCACATGCCTTTAATCCCAGCACTCGGGAGGCAGAGCCAGGTGAATCTCTGTGAGTTCGAGGACAGCCTGGGCTACCAAGTGAGTTCTAGGAAAGGCACAAAGCTACACAGAGAAACCCTGTCTCAAAAAAAAAAGAAAAAAAAAAAAGAATGGTAGTATGAATTCTCCATTGTTATTGTACCTTTATTGAATTTTTGTCTCTCCTTCATTCAATTCCTTATTATTTGCAAGTGTTTGTCTAATTGGATTGTCCTTAGAGGTAATTTGAATGCTCTTTGATTTCTGGAACATTCTTACAACTATTCTTTGAAGTCTATGTTTAGTATGTCATTGAGTTCACTGTCATGTAAGCCTATGATTGTATCATTTGGAGTCCTGCTTCCTCACTGTTTGCAAGTTTCATTTCTGCTTACAATTTGCATATCTAGAATACGGCACATATTGTTTTGATTTTATTCCTCCCTATCATTTTGTTGGATGTTCTGTAATGTTCGTTCAAGTTAGGCCTGGTAGAAGCACACTTGTGATTTCGTTGCTCTCTTCTGATCTAGTGGTACAGGCTAGTAGCTAAAACTTCAACCCATTTGCTCTGTTCTCTGAGCATAATTTTCTCATCACTGTGAAAATAGAATATTAACTCCTTATTTAACTCTATCTTAGCAACTTGAGATATCACTTCAGGTTAAGTTTGCACACTTTCTGGAAGTAAACCCCTTTCAAACTCAACATACAACATTATAGTAGGCAATGTAGTTCAGATACTATAAAACCAGATACATCAGAATCAATACCTATGATATATCTGGGAACACATAATGGAATATTTTATTTTCAATTTTTTTCAAAGCCAAATTATTATAATTATGAGTGCCTGTCCAACCAAACAAGGAAACAATACAAATCTTTCTGTTTATTTTTTCATTTGTTTGTTTGTTTGAATGAGGTATGCAAGAATCAAGGTGCAAAAAAATGCTCTTCTAAGGAAGGATTCATTTAGAAATTATGATTGAGGGCTGGAGAGGTGGCTCAGCAACATATCTTGCTGTTCAATCGCCCAACTCCTACACTTAGGCTCAGAATTGTCTTCAGTTCCTGGGTATCATAATCCCTCTGTGGGCATGCTTACATACCTAATACTCATATGGAACAGATATATACAGGCAAAACATCCATATACATAAAAATTCTAAAAAACAAGTTTTAATTAATAAAATATCTAAGGTGGCCCATGAAAATGTGAATGTATTGTTAGTACAGTAGGCAGTTTAGGACCTCCTAGTCAAAGCACTTGAATAAAATTATAGAATATAAATTAATGACTTGCATATCTGTTCCTAGCTCCAAATCTTTCCTTACAAATAGCTTTAGTCTTTCCAGCATGTGGATTCAACAAAAAAGAAGAAAATCAATAGGCAACAATCAATGGAACCAAGAGAATATTGATAAATTTACTGTGAATAATAGCAAGTGTTGGTCATATCTAGTTTTATATTTGTTTATAAATCAGAGTGTTTCTGATATGATAAAAATATGTGTTTGTCTTAGATTTTCAAAACCTTACCAAAAAATCATATTTTTAAAATCTGAATTGAAGAAACATCATCCAAAAGTTTAAAGTTATGTCTTTACATGATCATCCATCTAATTTCACTAAGTCACAGAGAAATCCAAATGGCCTCACTTGACAGTGGCTACAACTCTGAAGTGTAGTACATCAATACATTTTAGTCAGACCCACCTGTCTACTTCCTGTGGCCCACTCTATCATATCTTCATATAAATGGAGCTGTTGACCATGTGGAAAATATGGCTTAAACTCTCCTATTTTCACCTTAAGTCCAACACCATGGGGAATATTAGAAATGTGGTAAATGTCATACTTTGCTTGCAGTTTTTCTTTCTGATTCATATTTATTACATCTCCAACAGGATTAACAAAATACATATTCTTCAGAAATAGGTGAAGCTGAAAGATAGGCAATATTCTTTGTTTTAAGTTGAAAATGATTTTATTTCATCCTAAGGCAAATTTATTGAAGGTGCCCAAGGCAGAAACTCAATGAAAGCATGTGAATAAATAAAGTTGTTGTGTTTCTAGAATTTTAATTCTCTCAGGGGAAAGCATCAAACACAAACAAAGACAAACACGCAAACATCAAACATAAATATACACCATAAACACACACATACACACACACACACACACACACACACTCACACACAAACACTTCCACACAAACACCAATGCAGAAGCACACACATAATACAGCCACACTCATTAATACACATACACACTAACACACACATACGGACAGACCTAAGCAATCAAATACAGAAAAAGACACAGAAACACATAGGCACATAAAGACAAAAAAACACACACAGAGAGACACACACTGATAAAAAACATTCACAAAGAGACACACACAATAAATATATGCTCAGATATACAGTCATGAACAAACACAGAAGAGAGATATTCATACATGCAAAGTAGCACATCTATACACATGCATACAAAGTCACAGAAATGCATTTAGACAACCACAAAGACAAAAACATGTACACAGAAACAAATACAAAAACACACAGAAAATCAGATGCAAATATACTTACACACACAGGTACACAAGAAGGTGTTGAACTGAATCAGCACTATTTCCTGTAATATAGCTATCAGAGAATCACAAGGGTTAAGGTCCCCAGAGCCTACAGTGGTGTCAGAATCAGGTGCGTACACTTATGCAAACCATCCCTTATAGTGAACACCACATACATGACAAACATTGATTTTGGTATGTGAGAGACACTTTAAAGATTATAACATTGATGAACCAAGTACCATCCATTGAAAGATACAGTACCTGTGAGCAGTCAGAATCCAGTTCTCTCAGAGTCTTTATTTGCTGGTTTTCTACTTGTTGAAGAAGCATTTCATGGAGAGCATGGGCCACAGCATACACAGCATTGTATATATCATAAGCATCATCACTAAAGGCCATGTCAAAACTCTGTAGCTTTAACCATTCCAGTGAGGCATTGAATGAGCAGTTCTCCAGTGTCTTACAGTTAGATGTGGAGGCTTCACAACTAAAGTACATCCACCCCAGTCCTGCCAGGAACAGGTCTGTGTATTTGGAAGAGTTCAATGTCTGAACAAAATTTTTAAAACCAGAAATCTCAGCATGGTGGTGTGCAAAAGCAAGAGTCCCATGGAATGAGCCAAGGGTGAAGTATCTCTTATTTGTAGTGACATCCCACTGTGAGGTGGTGACCCATATTCTCTTTATACCCTGTGAAACCCACATTCTGAAGGACACAGCTAGAGTACCGCCTGTGTCACCATAAATGATAACAACATTTGTGGATGATGTCTCAATTTGGTTGTTATACACTTCAGCTCTTGACATATATAACTCCATGTTGACTGGGATCATGATCACAAAGGCTAAGCAGACTCTTTGGACTGCTCTTTCTCCTCTCAGATCTGAGAGAAATTGGAGACCCTGGTCATCATCTGAGATGGCCAGCCCAACCCAGTTCCAGTTGAAGTGAATCATCAAAGAGACCATGGCCAGGGCCAGAGCTGTGTCCTTGGGGGCCATCTGATACAGACTGGGAAATTGTTCACGATCACTCAGGATAGGATGGAAAGGTCCATAGGTGAGCTGAAGGACATAAAACACAGGGAGCAGCATGAGGTAGAAGACTGTCAGAAATCTCAATGGGAGCCCTGAGGTGTGTGAAGCACCAGTTTGAAATGACAGGAAGGGCAATTTTCCCTGTTACTACAGTTATAATACACTGTTAGAAACCTGCAGAAAATCACCTTTCTACAATTTGTTCAAGGAAAATCACTTTGACTGCTAATTCTTCTTCTCATCTACATATCAAACGATGAATTGGAATGTCCCATTGAGTGGCTGATTAATCACACTTGAACTTGGTTTACATTAATGTGAAACCAATCTCCCCCTTATACTGTCCTCAGCATCAGGCTTAGCCAAAAAATGAGAAAGATTCCATAATTTACACCCAAACAACCTCACCTGTGGATAATTGTAGAACACCAAAAGTTGTGCCAGGCTTATGGATGGTGTTAACATTGGTCCTGTAATCATTACCCGACATTTGATCTTACGTTTACAGATGTAGTTAAGAAGAGGTCTATGCCTTTTTGTAGTAACGTATATGAATTTTTGAAATGCATGTTTATCATGAAAAAGGTCTGTGAAGAAGTAAAACATGAGAGACACATTTGGTAGAAGATATAGATTCCTGTTGATTTCGTCCACAGCAAAAGCCAAAGGCTGGTGTGTCAGAATAGACTGCTGACTTTTGCTAAAACTCGAGCCTGAATTCTCACAGAAGAAAACCAGACCACAATGGAATAGATAGGAAGTCAGATATTCAGAGCTTGTTGACCGAACGGGTTAATTCAACAGTGGTATCCTGTTAAACGCAGGTACACGTACAACAACTCCGAGCTTCTCATCTCCCATGCATTCCAAAGGGAGAGTCCCTTCCGATCCTGAACTACGCGCACTGCCACACTGCACAGCGCAGCTCCCTGCAGACTAGTACGGGAGTTTCTTGCTTTTGACAGGCTTTAGGTCTTAGACCATGGTAAATGAAGACCACATGAGAATAGGAAGAAACAAAGTGCTAGAGAGGCCCACAGAAATCCACAAAGATACCCCCACAACAGACTGCTGGCAATGGTCGAGAGACAGTCCGAACTGACCTACTCTGGTGATGGGATGGCCAAACACCCTAATTGTCGTGCTAGAAACCTCATCCAACTACTGATGGATCTGGATGCAGAGATCCATGACTAGGCCCCAGGTGGATCTCTGGGAGTCCAATTAGCGAGAATGAGGAGGGTTTATATGAGAGAGAATTGTTGAGACCAAGGTCGGATAAAGCACAGAGACAAATAGCCAAACAAACGGAAACACATGAAATATGAACCAGTGGCTGAGGGGTCACCAACTGGATCAGGCCCTCTGAGTGGGTGAGACAGTTGATTGGCCTGATCTGTTTGGGAGGCATCCAGGCAGTGGGACCGGGTCCTGTGCTCATTGCATGAGTTGGCAGTTTGAAACCTGGGGCCTATGCAGGGTCCCTTGGCTCGGCATGGGAGGAGGGGACTGGACCTACCTGGACTGAGTCCACAAGGTTGATCTCAGTCTGTGGGGAAGGCTTTGCCCTGGAGGAGATTGGAATGGGGGGCGGGCTGGGGGGAAGGTGAGGGGGGCAGGAGGGGGGAGAACAAGGGAATCTGTGGCTGATATGTAGAACTGAATTGTATTGCAAAATAAAAATTAAAAAAAAATATGCAATAATGTTTCATGTTGGTAGTAAAGATAGTTGTGCAATATCATTTGAGGGAAACAAAAATATTTCCTGTTTCTTAAGGTTGTGAATTCATTTGATTAATAAGGAAAGTATGTAAGATTAAAGTAGAATTTCTAAAAGAGAAAAAGAAAACAGATCACATTATATTTATATTTTCTTTTGTTCTTACAATTTAGTTTAAATTGCCAATGAAAGTCTTTAGAGACTCTAGAATTCAGATTAAAACAGCCACAAACACTCTACTGGACATCAAGTTTCATTTTAGTAAATTCTACATTTATCTTTTGTCAATATATAACAGTTATAAAAATCTACAGCATTTTTTTCTCACAAAAATTATGCAATATTTAACAATACATGTCTTGATTAGGGTGCTTCCTGCTCTTCCAATGGACATAATTGCTTTTTGGTTATTCCTAGCACCAGAAAAATAATGACATTTTTCTTGCTTATTAATATATGTAAGCTGTGTCAATGCCTAATTTGAATAAAATATTAAAGTTAAGATTAAAAAAAAAAAGCCAAAGGCAGAGCAAATTGGTAGTTTTCAGGTGGTATTCTGAAAATAAAGCCACGGGATTTAGTATGGATAAGGCTCTGTAGATCAATGCTTTGTAGTTAATACAAGGATTATCATGCATTCGATGTCATTTTCAGATATAGCTTGACAAATTCCCCTATGTTGTAAGGTTGGAAAAACAAGAGATGCTTGAGAGCTTGAAAAAAACCTAAACGGTTCATGAGAGTGGATGTCACAAAAATGAGAAATGTGTTCTTGTCCACTTTGACAGAGAATTTGATCTTGGCAATTTGAGTAATGGATTCACATTTGATAAATGATATGTGTGTGTATGTGTAGGAAGCTTGAGAATGCAGTTTTTTGGGGGGCCAGAAGAGGAAGCTGGATCCTGCAGAGCTGGAATTTTAAGTGGTTTTGAGGTGGCTGCCAACATGGGTGATTGAAACTGAACTCAGATCCTTTGACAGATCAGTAAGTGCTCTTAACTGATGACTCATGTCTACAGCACCAGTTTATTACTACTTTCTATATTCTAGATATTCTTCAGTCTGGTAGAGCCAGTAGAGATTATTCCACCTGTGTGGGCTGCCTCCTAACATGCTCATAGCATTTTAGGCAGTCTGAAAATAGAACAACTATATGAGAAGATTAATGTTGATGGGATTATACACATTATTACTTTCCTTATCATTATTTTACTATTTAAAAAATAATCATTTTCAGTGCCAGGATAAAAGCTTTAGAAAAACCTGTTAAACCTGTTAAAATGAATTATATAGAAATTCAGATTCAGACAGAAGAAATTAACAGTGAAATTGTTTCAGGATTGGATTATAAGGTTACAGAAAGAAGGTCTATTTTCACACAATCACCCTTAATTTATCCAGTAATCATACAGCATCTACCTGGCCAACTGAATGCACAAAATATTCAGACTCCAATTGAAATGTTATATTTACGAAAGTTTAAGGAGGCAATAGTATCTTATGGCATGCATTCCCCATTTGTAAAGCAAATGTTAAACTCCTGGTCAACTTATAATAAGATTATACCATAGGACTGAAGAAAGCGGGTAAATACTGTTCTGGAACCCGGGGCACAGCTGCAGTGGCAAATATGGTTCAAAGAGGTAGCTAAAAACATAAAAAAATCAATGGAGGACTAAAGGTATATAAATCTCTCAGGATCAGCTTGTTGGAGAAGGCCAATATGCTTTAATACAAACAAAATGTTTATATGATATCCAAACCCTAATTCTATGTCAATTGGCATCCTTGAAAGCATGGAACAGAGTTGAGGAACCAGGAAAGAAAACTGAGTCATTTAAAACAGTTATACAGGGCCCAAAAGAATCCTTCATGGATTTCTTACAAAAACCTATTTCAGCAGGAAAGACAATGGTCTCGAATTCAGAAGCTAGCAAAAAAATAATCAAATGTTTGGCTTTAGAGAAATAGAATGCAGCATGCAAGAGAATAATCAGGTCATTAAAGGCAAGATCTGCACCCTTGGAAGATTAGATTAGGGACATGTTTACTGTTGAGGCTCATGACAATGATGATATGTGGATAGGAGAAGCAAGAGGTTCGAGGAATGTCAGACCTTTTGGATTTGGAAAGCAAGGACATTTGAAAAGGGACTGTAAACAGGGCATTTCCTAGAAACAGTGTTTTTTCAAGGAACAATGGCAACAGAATTCCCCTTCCTTCTGGAGTATGCAGAAGGTGTGGTAAGGGAAAACACTGGAACAACAAATGCAGATCAACAAAAGACAGGCAAGGTAATACTTTGCCTCAGTCTTTGGGTAACTCCCAGAGGGGCCTCAGGCACACCCCAACAGCAAATCCAGCTCAGACCTTTCTTGCAGTCATAGAGGAAACTCCTACTCAGAGCAACTAAATAACCCAATGCCTATTGGAATAAACCAGGCTGCTTGGGGTAATAGAACACCTGAGACAGAGAGAACAGAAAATTCAGGAGAAACCATGAAGGAATTTTTTTGGCAAACTTCTATAAATGAAAAAAGACCAAAATTAACAATAAAAATAAAAGGTGTTTTGTTGTCTGGTCTGGTAGACACAGGTACTGATGTGACCATAATTGCACCAGAATTTTGGCATTCAACTTCGCATCTTCAGGAGGTAAACGGTCAGCTGTTAGGGATTGGAACATTATCGCAGGTAAAACAGAGTGCAAGATGGCTCAAATATATAGGTCCAGAAGGACAGAGAGGAAAATTAAAACTATATGTGGCTAACATACCTATGAACCTGTGGGGTCGAGACCTGTTGCAACAATGGAATACTCAGATTAACATCCTTCCAACCTCAGAAACAAAACACAAACTAGCACATGTTTCTTAGAGAAATATTAGAAGGTATTATTCTAATGAGTGGTCACCAGCCATCCATATTATGCAAGAACAGAATACACAACTGATGATCTTCCAAAGACACCTTTATTATGACAGACAAGCCTGTATGGGTTCATCAATGGCCTTTAACACCAGAGAAACTCCAGAATTTAGAAAAGCTGGTAGAAGAACAGATAAATGCTCTGCATATTGAAGAATCAACCAGCCCTTAGAATTCTCCTGTATTTGTTATTAAAAAGAAATCTGGTAAATGGAGAATGGTAACAGACCTTAGAGCAAATAACAAAGTAATTCAGCCAATGGGCTCTCTACAATCTGGAATTCCTTTGCCTACACTGTTACCAAAAGGATGGCCTCCTATAGTTATTGATTTAAGACTGTTTCTTTTCAATACCCTTACAAGAAAAAGACAGAGAAAGATTTGCTTTCACAGTGCCTACTTACAATAATTCTCAACCCGTTAAGAGATATCAATGGAGGGTCCTCCCACAGGGAGTGTTGAATAGCCCAACCCTGTGCCAATATTTTGTACAACAGTCATTGGAAGTGATAGGTAAAAAAATTTCCTAAATCTATAATTTATCATTATATGGATGATATTTTACTAGCCGACCCAAATGCAGATACTTTAGAAAGAATGTTTGAAGAAGTAAAGAAAATTTTGCCTTGCTGGTGATTACATATTGCTCTTGAAAAGATACAAAGAGGAGATTCTATTAATTATTTAGGATATAAAATAGGTCTACAAAAAATTAGACCCCAGAAGGTGCAAATTGGGAGAGATTGATTACAGACTCTTAATGACTCTCAACGATTATTTGGAGACATTTCTCATCTAAGAACTATTGTTGTGGTAAAAAATTATGAACTTAATAATTTGTTCAAAACCTTAGAAGGTGACAAGGACTTAAATAGTCCAAGAGAATTATCACCTGAAGCTGAGAAAGAATTGGCCTTGGCAGAAAAGAAAGTACATGAAGGATACATGGATTGTATCCATCCAAAGCTGGATTGCATTTTGGTTATTTTACCCTCTGGACATTCTCCTACAGGAATATTAATGCAAAGGGTAGATATTATATTGGAATGAATATTTTTACCAAATAAACCAAATAAAAAATTAAAAACTTATGTGGAAAAAATCTCTGACTTGATTTGGAAAGGAAAATTGAGACTTTGTCAATTAGCAGGAATATACCCAGCAGAAATTGTTGTACCTTTAACTAAGGAGGACATTTAAAAGTTATGGACAGAAACTGAACCTTGACAAAGAGCTTGCAGTAATCTTTTGGGAAAAATTAACAGCAAGTAACCCAAAAGTGATAGAATTGATCTTATAAAGACAGCTGATTGGATTTTTCCTTGAATTGTATGGGAAAAACCCATATCCAGAGTTCGTACATTTTATACAGATGTAAGCAAACAAGGAAAGGCAAGTTACAAATCAGAAAATTTAAGTAAAGTGGTTCAAAGTCCTTATACTTCAGTTCAAAAATCAGAATTGTATGCAATTTTGTTGGTATTAATGGATTTTTCAGAACCTCTCAACATAGTTACTGACTCTCAGTATGCTGAAAGAGGGGTGTTACATATGGAGACTGCAGAATTTATCCCTGATGAGTCAGAATTAACTTCACTATTTATTCAATTACAAGATACAATCAGGAAAAAGAGTCATCCTTTATATATAACTCACATCCAATCCCATACTGATCTGCCAGGGCCTCTAGCACAAAGTAATGATGAGATTGATAAATTGTTGATAAGAAATGTACTGGAGGCCTCAGAATTTCATAAAAAAAACATTATGTCAATACTAAAGGTTTAAAAAAAGGATTTTTTCCAAAACCTGGCAACAAGCCAATGAAATTGTAAGGAAATGTCCTACTTGTTCCTTTTACAATAAGACGCCATTACCAGCAGGATGTAACACAAAGGGTACTCAGAGGAAAAAAATATGGCAGATGGACGTGTTTCACTTTGCAGAATTTGGAAAATTGAAATATGTACACCATACCATTGATACTTATTCAGGATTTCAATGGGCAACTGCTTTGAGTTCTGAAAGAGCTGATTCTGTAATCACTCATTTGCTAGAAGTTATGGCCAACATGGGTATACCTGTCAAATTAAAACTACAATGCTCCTGATCTCAGACTGCTGGGAAGGCTTTGCCCTGGAGGAGGAGGGAATCGAAGGTGGACTGGGGGGAAGGTGAGGGGGGCAGGAGGGGGGAGAACAAGGGAATCCATAGCTGATATGTAGAACTGAATTGTATTGCAAAATAAAAATTAAAAATATTTTAAAAAAACTACAATGCAGCCGGGAGGTGGTGGCACATGCCTTTAATCCCAGCACTCGGGAGGCAGAGCCAGGAGGATCTCTGTGAGTTTGAGGCCAGCCTGGGCTACCAAGTGAGTTCCAGGAAAGGTGCAAAGCTACACAGAGAAACCCTGTCTCGAAAAACAAACAAAAAAAAAAAACTACAATGCTCCAGCATATGTCTCTGTTAAAATGTAATGGTTTTTTGCTTATTACAATATAAAGCATATTACAGGTATACCACATAATTCTACAAGCCAAGCAGTAACAGAAAGATCAGACAGAACTCTAAAGGATATGCTAAATAAACAGAAAGGGATAACAAAACCCCAAGAAATAGACTACATATACTCTATTAACTTTGAATTTTCTCAGTGCTAATGATAAAGGAACAACAGCTGCAGAGAGACACTGGATAATAGAAAAAACTACAGAATTAAGTCAACCTATATATTTTAAGGATGTGCTGACTACAGAATGGAAACCAGGATATGTGTTACATCAGGGACAAGGTTTTGATTTTATTTCTACAGGAGAAGATAAGCTGTGGATATCATTAAAAATTGATAAAGGTTCGATTTGAACAAGAGAGATCTCTTAATTAGAGGAGGTGATAGTTCATCAACCAGCATAACCATCCAATTTAAACTAACTTATACCATTAATACATGCTTTTTCATTTAATCAAATAATAACTTGCCAATAGGGAACCTCCCCAAAATTAGTCTTGGGGAAAGATTTTTGTTTTTGTCTTTTAGGATAATGAAGGCTAAGGAATATGAAGAACCCTGGACAAATGAGACAACTGAAGAAAAAGAACAAATCATCTGTCCCAAGAAAAAGAGCAAAATGATCTATTTGTATATCATGTATCAAATTTCATAACTTTTCCTAAATGTTTGTTTTGTTCTTCTCTAAAGACATTTAACACTGTTGGACTTCTTGTAGTCCCAGTTCAATTAAAATTTAATGCTGGCTTTGGAGTTGGAGAATGGTTCTCTCCTTCTTTAAACTCAAGCATGTTGTTAAAAGAAAAATGTAAACTCTCTGTATCATGCCAGAAGAAGGGGCCATCTTCTGATAGGGGACAGGAGAAAAACCAAATTAATTAAGGTACTATTTTATTACTAATAATCTCAATTCTTTGATTCTATTCTGATTCTTTAAACTTTTTTTAAAGTATGAATTTTATACCAAAATTTACAAGATTAATACATATATTAAACTTTGTTAGATAATAATAATGGTCATATAGAATACTAATTCTAAAAAAAAGGGCTTCAGTTAGCTACCTATACATGACTTTGTGTTTGAGTCTCTTATCGGATTTCTGCAGGAAATCACGGCCAGGCCTAACATCAACTGAAGTCTCCAGGAAGAAGATGGGGCCCCACAACAACAATAATTCCACATGAACAATAATAATAGCACTAAGCCGACAAATATCATCTACAGATCAACTTTGGACAACAAACTGCTCAGAGCAATTTTGAGATGGCTAGCCGAGATGATCCAATTTCAATGACTACTTGAATAAGTACTTGAGATAAGCCCTGAACTTTGGCATTATGCTCAAACTGGACAACAAAAGGATATAGCTACCTTTCCTAGAATTTGACAATTAATCCAAATTTTTTCTTTTCAGAATAAAGATATCTTCACCCATATCCAGCAAGAAGCAGTTTTAAGACTCTGACGCCCACATTCCCAAAGAGGTGGTGTTGGGTGGGTGGTTTTTTTTTTTTTTTGGTCTTTAAAAGGGTTTTGGGTCTGGGATAATTTTCATTGTTTAGGAGGGTTGATTACAAGTTGTTGTGAAGGGTTAGGAATAGGACTAAGCAAAGGAGATTAGATTTAAGGTTCTTATTTTTAAAAAAAGACAATTACTAGTTTTAAATACTTTACATTGGATTTGATATTTTTACATTGTACACAAATTATATATATTGAGTTTGATATTGTTAGAAAATACTATATTTATATTTCTAATCTTGTTCAAGATATTGTATTTATATCATTCATTTAACAATGTAATGCAATTTGCTGATCCTTGAATATTAATTATTACCAACTATTAGGATATAAAGTAATGAAAGTTAGTAGTTAGACATTACAATCAAACTTGTAGTCACATTAGGTGTGTTTTCAAGATCAAGCAGATATATTTTAGACAGAAAGGTCATCTTCAAACCCTTCAGAGATCTACAGATTATGGCATTTAAAATGTTTCAGTAACTTAGAAAATTTTTCTTTTTTTTATTGACAATGAGACATGTTGGCTCCTGGCAGTACCAACCTACTTCAGAGAAAATATGGGCATTGAAGAAACTGCATATGGAGTTAACTTTCATTGTGGCAAAAGTCAGCCACTGAACAACAAAGTATCCTCAAATCAACTGCTGACAAACAAGACAAAATGGACAGACAGGACATGAAACAGGGGACTGCTGATTATTGCCAAAACAAGTGTTGTTGTTGCTTTAACAAAAGGCATCTTCTGAGGCCAGGACAATATGGCACCATGCCTGAAGTGGCCTTTGCAATCTGGAAATGGCACAGTGCCCTTTTCTTCGAAGGCAGCTGAACAGACAGTGGACTGATGATTTCTGGTGTGCTGTGGAACAGCAACTGAAACAGTTATTCTTGAAGAGTAACTAAACTCACACCTCTCAATAGTAGACTGGCATTTAATAGAGGGATGTGGAGAAGAACAGGATGCTGAGATGAAGCCATACACACACAGCCAAGAAGAATGGACAGCTGAATGCAAAAAACATCAACAATTTCCAGAATTTAAAATCCTGAATCATGACATGACACTAGTGGAATTCAGGTGTTTCTGGTACATGGACTGCTCTTACCAAATGTGAGATCAAACTGTTGACCCTGTGTGCATCCTAGCTCACAAATGAGTCTCTGTCAGATACACTAAGCCTATAGGCTAAAGATGATGCCCCAACACTGTGGAGAAACCTTGGGTAACTGTCCAGGCAGCTGCCTGTTTCTGTCAACTCACATTTATTTTGGAAGCTGCTTGGGTGCACTTCCTATTTTTATTTTTGTTAGGTAATATTTCCTTCTTAGGTCTCTGAGGGAAATGAAGATTAGATAGTTATAGTTACAGTTTAGATAGTTATAGTTTTCCTTGTTAAGAATTTTAGAAAAGAAACTCACTGAAGAGTAAGTGTATAAATTTGAAAGACATTATAAGATAGTTCTGTTAGTAATATAAGTTAGGATAGAAAGTGAATCAGGTACATTTTGGACTTACCAAAATAGGAGAGATAATGGAATTATTTTCTCTGAATTTGTTAAATGCAAATGGACTAGA